>NC_052507.1:35735011-36035011 GCF_014356525.2 Nilaparvata lugens
CTGTCCCCTGTTTCTCTTTTTGCTGAGATTTGTGTGCAGTGAGCCTGACTGCTGCCTGACTGCTGCCTGACTGCTGCCTGACTGCTGCCTGACTGCTGCCTGACTTTGCCCGATCACAACAGACAAGAGATGAGCCATTTTCTTCCGCTCTGTCGCTCTCGCAGCTCCCTCTCTCACTCACTCCCCTTTCCATCCGATCGCTCTGTCTCTTTTTTGGCGTCACCTAACGAGGTACACAAATTAGACGCCGCCGGCCGTCATCCATCCATCCAACCATTTAGCGCAATTACTGAAAACTTTTTCATTTCGCGCCACGCTTGTACCTCGGCGTCACCCCTCCCTTCATTTTTCCCCTCCTCTCACAGAACTTGAGTTATCCCTGAACCACCACTCTCCACACAGTCATACACAGATCTCACCGCTAATCAACATCACACGTCAGGAAAGAGGGGGGTTCACGTTTTTGTTGAACTCTATTATCGCTGTCTCTGTTCCACCCGTTATTTATTTTTTACTTTTTATCCCGTGCTGTTCTTTTTCACCTTCTCTGCAAGCCCTACTGCTGGATAGTCCACCTTCCTCGATTTCCAATTATTTGATAATTCGCCAATTCACGCCATATATTTTTGAAGATTCCAATCTTGTTCATGTATAATGTGATCAGAGATTCATTCACAAGAATAATGACATCTTGAATTCAAATTGAATAAATTTTATCTTTAAGTTTTTGATCCTCCAAGCTATAGTGGGGGAGGACAAGAAGTAGGAGGAGAAACGATGATCTGATAGAGATTATCTAGACACCAATACAGGAGAGGACACCAATACTCTCCCAGTTATTTTTATATGAAAATTTCACTTATTACTACATCACACAATTCTAAGTTGCGAATTTCGAATTTCCTTTCAAAACCAACTTGAAATATACCTTTAACCTTGAAACTTTTTCAGCACTACTCAAGGAATAACGGGGATAATATTTTCCATAAGATTCCATGGTTTAATTAGGAATTCAAGAAAACTGTAATAATCTCACATTATTTAACAACGTTGATATTTTGTCGGGTGTAGGGTCAATTCCCATCTTATTCCATTCAGACTATATAACATTTTCAGTTTTATCACAATGGATATTTCAAATAATTACTTAAAATGTTTAACTAAGTCAAATAAGAGATGTCAAAAATTGCAATCTCTTCACCCGATCTATCACGCTGGATCATGCTAATGGAAAAAATAAATGGAATACATATTACTTATAAAATGCAGATGATAAATCAATGAATTTTTATGAAGTATGTTCATTTCTAATGCTTATAATGTAAAATGATACTTCTTAATATTCCATTCTACAATACCAAGAACTTCCGTTGCCTAGAGGCTTCATCTATGCATCACCAACTGCGATCAACGCCTGCGGTAATTGGATTGTTATAGAAGCCATCCGTCAGCTCAGGCTCGGGTTGGTATTACAGGCACATCTGGTTGATTAGATAACATATAGAGATAACATGAGGATTATTTCCCCTCTTATCATCAAAACATAGATTATTCAATTGGAGTGATTAAATACTTCACTTGAATAAATCTTGTAGAGGAACTGTTAATAATATTCAACTCGGAAAACGAAGTGCATAAATTGAGGTTTAGCCCCAGCATAATTGGAAAAATATAATATAATTGTTGAAAAAAATATTTGAAATAGATCTCAAATATGGTACCTTCCTATAAAATGGAGAATTTACTTTTTAAATTTCGAAATAAATGTTGATGTAATCAAGTCTATGTGGTTTCAAGAAAGGTAAACCATTCAAGCTTCTTGAGAGGTCTATCCATCCCACAACTTTAACCTATTCCCCTGAGAGCAAATGTATCTAATATACAATTTTACAATGTACTCCACTGTGGCAAATTCCTGTGTACATAAACATAGAAACTTGAGATTAAGTGAGACATTTAATCTAGAATCGTTGATAATTGTTTAAATTTTGTGCCCCGAAGCAGTGTTCTATGTTACAAAATTCTCCATCGTGCATTAAATTTTATGTGGTCCGTGTACTAGAACGTTATTTCAGGAGAGAAAATTCCGTATCTAATTGAGATGTAACACCAGGAAGATGTCAAGATTCATCCGCCATTTCTAACGTCTGAAGCATGTGTTGTGGCACTTGCATCATACACTAAGCTTGCAATCTGCACTAGTGGGTGTGCATGTGCAATGTGCATTATAGCTTAGGCCCATATCAATCGGCATCTTATGCTAATTGACTATGGTTGCTATATCGATGTGGCCGGCTTTAATCATTGTTGAATGGCAGCCAGATTAGCTCGCCCATTATAGTGTCATGATTCGATACAAATGGTTCTCATTACACCCTGGCGCAATGATCAATATTTAAGAGAAACCAGCATCTCATCTTCTCTCTCACTCTTTCTCCTCATCCTCCCATAGATCTCTCTCTTCTCCAGCTTCTCATCCTTTAGTGTCGGTAGACTATATGTCAACAATCCACGGATAATCTGATCTGATTTGTAGTACTATTGATTGGATCACTCTCTGTAAAGTACAATCATATTCTATTATTATACAACTCCACAAATAATGTGGGATCATATATGCGCTACTGGTAACTCAACATTTTCATGCTCAACACTTCTAAGACCACTTATTTTGGAATAGGCTATATACTTTTATTTCGAATAGAATAGTCCACGGTATATTTTTATGGGTCAATGAAATTCCTCATAGTATTATAAATTAAATAGTACCTACTCAGTACTTGGTTTTCGTAAGTACTGATAATTGAGTTTTTTATTTTTCAACGGATTTCGTAGAATTTACCTGCTAAAGGTTCAACGTCCTGGTGAATTCTGATTAGTCAAACGAGACGACCGTGGCGTGCCTGCTGTCTTCAATTGAATATTAAACTATCAAAAAGTCTTTGGAATACTTTGTGATAAAATAAATTATTATCATAGGAGAAAAACGGGCTTGAATAATATCGTCAAAAAGGCTTGAATGAATGGGGTCTGAGAGACCTGCGTTAGTACTAATGTTAGGATCGACACGGTTATTCAATGATAATATAATGGAAAAGGTAAAATTTGGGTTTTCAGATGAAGATTATTGATATTTATCGGTTGAGGAGGAATTATATCATTGCTTATAAGATTCAAAACACAAATTTCAAATTGGTCCAGACAATATCTAGCACGTTTACATTCTCTGGTCAGAGAAGAATATTGCCAAGTCATTATGGTAGGCTCTGATGAATATAATACTTTGTTCATAAATATTGAGATATTGACGAATAATTATTGGAAGCATACGTTATTAGTACGATTATTATTAATATTATTAGATTTACGATACTACATGAATCACTCAGGCTCATGGACCTGGCGGATTATCATAAATAAGTCTTAGAGTAGCAATAATAAAATAATATTTCAGGCTACATATCTGAGAAATCCCTAATTAAAAGAAAAATTATACTTTT
The DNA here is from genome assembly GCF_014356525.2 of Nilaparvata lugens. Lineage (NCBI taxonomy): Eukaryota > Metazoa > Arthropoda > Insecta > Hemiptera > Delphacidae > Nilaparvata > Nilaparvata lugens. Next base: position 35,738,512 of record NC_052507.1, read on the forward strand.
AATTTCCCAAAAAGTCCACATGATGCTTCACATGATTGATCAATATCGTTCTAATGAACGCACAATCTTTAACGGTCCAACAAATAGAATGATGAACCTAATTGTTTGATAACAGTAATAACCCAAGAGAATTAATTCGAACGAATTCGGCCAAAAATCAACGAGCAGCGCACTAATGAAGTGCAGGGTGGGTAATCGAATTATTGTTCGCTGTATTCGCAGGAGGTGAGAAAGATAACCTCAGAAGTAGTGTCGGGAGGAGGTGTATGAGGTGGGGAAGGAGAGGAGTTTCAGGAACTCATTTTCTCGAAAGTTCGAGGGCAGAAAATTGTTTTAATAGTGGCAACAACACACCCACAGTTGGCACATGCACACAATTAGGTCTCGAGATGATTATGATTAAGGTGGTGCGGTGAGGAGGAGTAGGTGGAGTGAACGAGAAGGAATGATGTAGAAGAAGGAGAAGATGAAAACGAAAAGTGAAAATATGCTTCTAATGGAACATCCGGTTGTTGGCGGGTGAAGAAATATTTGCGCGCGAAAAAGTGGGAGACCCTTTCATTAACACACACCCTGTATTAGGAGGGGAGGGTGGTGGTGAGCACCCTTCCAAATTTATTGCGAATGAGGAGCGAGAAAGAGAAGGAGAAGTGACCGAGAAAAGTACATTTGGACCGAATTCGGCAGGCTGGCTTAGTTCCCCCAAGCACCACCAGACAGCGCCACTACTAATTTCACACTCGCATCTTTATCTAATGACTTCCGAGCTATTAAACGATAGAGCCGTTTGTTACCGATTTTCGTCCCTCCTTCCTCGCCTACCTGATCCTCTTCCTCCATTCCTTCCCTTTTACGGTTTCAGTAGCGCGGTGAATTATTTAACAGTACCGGATTATTAGTGTCGTGTCGCGCAAACGTCTACCTTGGTCCATTGCACCCTTCCTCCAACCCCATTCAACTCCATACATTACAGCAATTCTGATAAGAGACCTCTGTCGGATGATGAGGGAAGCAGGGGCGGGGAAAATCGTATAATTCAGCCCATCTCTCATCAGACGGCCTCATCTTACAACAATTACACAGACTTCCCTGTCTGGGACCAGCAGTTGCAATTATCAAAATGTGGTTTCATTTTGTCAGATGTAACTAAATTATTACGATATTATAATCTCAGTCAGCCGCCAACCGACTCTATGCTAACTGCAATTTCATGTCTGCTGATTCACTTTCGATTTCTCGGATGAAGTTGAGTGCAATGGTAGACTAATCAAACAGGTAGTAGACATTTCATAGTTTGACGATTTATGTTATTGGCTTCTACTATGTCATTTCAACAGTTACTGAGGATTGATTTTTATTCGTTATCGTAATTATGCAAAAATGATTGTCAATAAAGGGTTGTTTTTTTAATTCATTCACGATTTAATATAATCACTGACTTTTGCCAGATAATGATGAAAAGATGATAACAAAATGTAGAGCAAAGTGTCCTTAGATATAAGGGAAAAAGCATCTTCAAGGTTTGTACTTAATTCTCTTATTGTATGATGAATGAATGGAACAACCTGAGAGTAGGCCTACACATCATTCTTTCCAGTAGTCAAATTGTCAATGGTTTACACGTATTATGGAATATTTAAAAAAAATTTACTTTTGAGTTTACACTTGAAACTAATTTATCGGTATTAGCGAGGTCTATAAAAGCTATAGCATAGAGTAATACAATCTTGAGTGAGTAAAGAAGTGATGTTGAACGTTGATGAATATAGAACTCACCGCTGTATGGCATTGGATAACAACAGAATAATTAATTTGAATTTCATTTCATACGGAATTTAAAATGATAAATCTTCGTGATAATCTTGTGATGGTAGTCACAAGCAACAATACTTGAAATATAATTACAGTTCTCAGAGGCTGCGAGAGAGATTGATAGAACATAACATAAATACCTATTCAATATGCTTGAATTGCAAAAAGTAAAGTCTCTTTTATGAAGGCCTACTACCTTCCAGAAGATTTTGCGTCTAATGGCACCATTCAGAGTGAGTTGACATAAACTGCTTCGTCAAAACGTTCCAGGCGGAGGATTACAGCCGAAACTCCCCGAATAACGAGCAGCTCAACCGGAATTTGTATTGCCAAATCTCTTTGGAAATCAATTTAGAACACTGGAACTCCAAAGCACGTGATTAAAATGTGAAGAAATTGGGAAGAACGTCAGTGTCATATTGTAAAAGATGACACAAGGAATCGTTCTACAATTCTGCATTTTTATCTCTATCACTTTCCCAGTATTCAGGTATTCGAAGAATTGAACACTTATTACTGCATTTCATAAATTTATTATACTATACAATATCGCATTCTCAAAATTCAGTAACAGTTGTTACAATGAGTCATACACAAAGCATCCAAGTTCAAAACTGCTTTCTTAACAAAATATTTCTATACATTGACCTTTTTTTCTTGCTACATTTCTCATCGTATCGAGCCAAATATTATTCTAGCATAAATAATAAAAATTATAATCAACATGGATAGTGTATAAAAATCAATAAATCATGGTACGATTCACGCCAAGTATGAAGCATTTGTTGAATGAGCAGCAATGCTTTAAAGTCTCGTAGATGTGAAAACGGGGATAACCAGCCCCCAAGCCCATGAACACACCCCTGCCAAAATTCTAAAATTTCTAACCCTCTATACAAGAAAAAATATCGTCAGTAGCAATTTCAAACACTCTCAAGATACTTGGTTTTGAGCCTCATTTTGTGATTTTTTGCTATTCCCCAAAATTTCAAGTATGCAGTCCAAACATCTACAAAAGAATTAATTACAGGACAAGGAACTCATTAAATGAGCTTTAGTGATATACTGACATCCTCACAAAAGACATCTTATCAAAAGACCATGAGCCACTCATTATTAATTGTTATGACGTGAGTATCATCCTGTTTGTTAGCTGTTTGGGATGGATAGCAAATAAATTATTATAATGTTGGATCTATTTCATTAGAACTGGATATCGAGTAATAGCAACAATTGAGTACTAACAGGATTATAGTAAAACAAAATACTGCAAAAAATATGAGTTATTCGTTCAAAAAGAATACCTAGAAAATAGAATAGGGAAGTTCATAAAGGATGTTTAATTATTTAGGTTCACAGCATTTATTTCCGTAACGAAATCTTATTACTTGTTATCTCTGGGCAATACCGTGCTTTCGCCTTTGTAATTAACTCTTCTTAGAATACGATCCAACTTTGGTCGTGACGGTAATAAAATGTTATTGCTACTCTTTTATGAAGCAGGCAGCAGAATACAGAATTCCATAGAATCATCCTCTTGACTGATAGATCAAATAGATCATTTCCTTATTTAAACACTGTTTAAATCAACAGCAGATGGTACTTTCGCTTCTAAATAATCAATTTCATAGTGGTTCATGAGAAGGTATTCAGTTTTTCTGATATGACCATGAATCATGAAAGCATGAACAATAGAATTGATAATGCAAATTATTGATGGAAATTGAAGAGTCTAGTTTTTAAGAATCCTTTGTTTTATAGACAACATTGGAACAATTCAATAGTGCTTTAGACGCAAGATGAGAAAGTGAATTGTTCTGGTTTTGTCACTTTGTCATTGTGATGTTCCAATCTAATATCATTTTTTCTAGAATTCAGTACATTCCCTGCTTTATGAAGCTTATATTGAGTACCATAATTATATTGATGTGAGAGTTTGTATGTAAAGAAATAAACAGAGCTTCTAATATATGATACTGTAGAAATATTCTACTATGCCTCCATTCAAAAATCACTATGAAACCAGGGACAAAATGATAGGTTTTCTTTTCTGTGTGATGAAACTCACAGGCTTCAACCCTACTACTTGTGGCGATGGTTTTATGTATCGTAAGTATAGATAGGTATGATGTCATCTGGACTTGAATGCCCAATCACTCTTACTTGTACTAATAGGTTAAAATCACTATTCAAATAAAACATTTGAAATAAAATTGCAAAAAACACAATTATTGAGCCTACTCAAAAATTCACAGACCAAACAATAATTATCATTTTCTATTGTTACTGAGACATGAAAATAATCATTTTACCGCCAAATGTCAAAATTCCATATTCAATTCATCTATTTTAATAAGTTTTTTGCTTCTAACTAGTTCATCTGAAGCTTATAATATTATTTTCTTCTCAATTTGCAAAATTCCATTAGTGAAGACTTCGTTTTTTGAATAGAAATGGGAGGTAAGTGAAATTTACTTACGGTTTACTCTTATTAAGCGCCTTTTTTGGAACTTTTACCGTACTTGGGTTGTACCTTTGAATGTACCTTATTGTTGTTATCATTCTTTGGATAAAAACATGCTTGATAAGAAATGCATAACGCATATTGACCACAATATACATTATGATTAATATGCATTATATTAATACGCATATTAATATGCAGCAAATCAATTTATTATATAATATGTATATTATGATAATTCTATTTCAATATTAAATAATTTCAGTTATTTCATAGGTTGTTTTATTCACGCAAATTTGAAGACGATTAAGGATCCAATTTCTATCGCGCTTTATCCAGAACTCAATTGATGATGTTCAAATAATAACACACCCATTTAGAGATTAATCTAAGCCTGTCACTTATTATTGCTGACTACTATTTTGTATTACGTTAATTGATTTATCTGCTTCATGCTAATTTTTGATTTGTAGTGCTCAATCCAAGAGTTCTCAACACCTTACATAACATTATAATGATGAGTATTAAATGATTCAAATGGAATTTATACATATCCAATAGGATTATGTACATTATGTATCCTTGAAAGGAGGTGGTGAACCCTGAGGTAGGAGAGAGCCTGTTTCAACAAAACCCGGAAAATCTAGCACGTCCCCTCCAATAATAGTCATTCCACTATTTGTCCATAAGCATAAACCCTCTGAAAACTGCACCCCTTCCCAAAATCAGGGAGGGCCTCGAGTATTTGCTCAGACTAAAATCTCATCTTTCCTCAACAAACCCCTCTTTATCTATCATCATTCAACCTACCACTCCCTTAGACCACTCCCCGACTTCCCTACAAACCTCCACCACATCCCTCCCCTCACGCAAGTCACCTAATATTAGCAAGAACGTTCTCGCATACTTGGATTGAATGCCCGTATGAATATTCAGCAGCACCAAGGAAGTCATTTGAGCGAATAATATTATGGCAGCCTAGCCTGAACAAGCTCTCTATATACATACCATCGAGATATAGCTTATAGTAGACCGTCAATAGAACACAATCCGCGCTAATCTCTTTCGAGGTGTCGCAATTTATCTGCTCAAACCGAATTCTCTCAGCTCCAGAGCGACGCTAGGCAATCGACTTCCCCTGAATTTGTACGGCTTTTAGCAGAGAGTGTCTGTCTACTACCGGATGAATCGTCTTGGATTCAACTTGAGAAGATCGTGTGAGATAGAAACTTACCAGATGTGATTGGAGATTGTAAATTTTACATTGTGACAAGACATGAAACTTGATTATACTCCAATAATTCATCAACTTTCATGAAATAGATTCAGGTTACCCTTATATATGAGAAAAATTTAATTTCGGTCACGGAGCAATATGAATTCATAAGTCAATTGAATCAAGTAGCTCAACAGTTATCCAATTATTGTGTTTCAAACGGGTTGAGATCACAAATCCTAATCAGAAGCCTCCGCGTGTTTAGAGAGAAGGTTGTCAATTATTTAATTTCACTAGTAACTCGATTAACATCTGTTGTGTTAGTTAAACTGTGGTTTAACTGCAGTAGTTGATCTGACGGTCAGTTAGCGATCGGCCCAATTAGCGCCAACTTTGTAACTGCTTCGCTGACCGAGGCTTGCTATCTTGGTTGCGGTCTATTGCATTTCACTCAACAACCGGAGATGCTCCAAACACCTCAATTATCAATTATTCCAATCGATTGCTCTTCGCATTTTGTGGCTTCTCGCACGATTGTTGCAGAATATTCACGCGAGAATGCTTCAAATCTGTTCCAATGATTTATTGGAGAATACCTGATGGAATATACCAAAATCTCAATTGAATAAAGTGAATGTATTAAATTCCTCATGAGTTTCAAGAGCTCATGATGACAACCAGGAATTGACATAGTAGTGATTCTTCTGAATTTAAATCACTGACTTGTATCATAGAGAAACAATAGTATAAGTTTGTTTCTTACGCTATTGTTCCTCTAAGCTTGTATCAAGGTGAAATCGAGCAAACACAGAGATTTGGGAATTACAAGTAGCGGACATACTTAAAAATTAATGCGGGAAAACAACGATGAAAGGGTAGCTACTAGCTATTAGCTATAATTAATTGTAGGCGAATGAATGAGAGGCAAATGCAAGAATTTGTCATTCTACTTTCATTCATTCATTTATACATTGATAGAATCAATTTAATTCTCAACTATGAATGATTTAGTATATGACTTTTCTCATCAATATCCTACAAGTCCTTATCTTCACATTCTCCCTTCAAATTCCAGTTGATAAAGATAAAATATAATACTTTTCTTTCAATATTATTATGAATAATTATTGAGAGGATCAGTTTATCGTTTATGAAAATCCTTGTAGCTTACTGGATGGTTGATAACTTACTAAAAAACGTGAGGTACGGCATTACACGGGAACGTTCGGAAGATATGCATTATTTTGAATTCAAGCTCAACATAGTGTCACTCCTAGCTCCATATTTTTTGGAGAAACTATAATTTTAAAAAGAAAATTGAAAGTAGAGGAAAAACTAGCCTTGAACCTACCACATCAGGGGAAATCTTGGAAAATTATTGTACATCACTTAATTCCAAAAAAAATCACAGAAACAAATTATGTGAATCATTATTAGAGAACTAAGATGAATAATTCTACTAATACATTTTATCAAATACTTAGAGTGAAGGCTATATATAGTATAGAGGAAGTCGTACCTCAAACACAAACATGCCTCCTCGGAAAATCAATTTATTATTTCAAAAGTAATATTTCAATAATAATAGCAATTGCAGACTAGTATTTTGTGATAAGTTGGAGCTAATAAAACTCATGATTTACATCAGAATTATCTGGAGTCGATTATAATTATTACTTTTGAGAACACGTTATAAGATCATAATTCTCAAACACTGATATTTATTGAAATAATTCGTGCAAAACAAATCACCACACATACGAAAGATGGAATTTAAAAGTGAATTTCCTGTCACTTTCAAATTCAAAAACTCCAAATAGAGTGTATCTGTAGTATTAGATCAGAACCACTTATAAAATTCCAAGTTTTATTCAAAGTAATATTTCTCAAGTAAAATAGATTCGTGAGGATCACTTTTTCATACAGATTCAATAAAAAATCTTCAGGATTCACATTCATCCAGTTACAACTAATAAGATATTCGGATTATTCTTATACAATTGTATTAAGTGGAATATACGACTGAGTTAGATGTATAAGTTTGGAGTTTTTTCCCCTATAAACTGAGCTAGGTTATTTTGAGCTGATAAAAGTGGATGATAGCAGATAAGCATACTCCATTGAATTATTGATTTATTACTGAAAGCTGAGATAATTGTTGAATCCACAAAACGTGGCTCTCACAAAACCATGTCATACAAAATACTACTACTAGCCTACAACTGCATATCTCAACATAAGTGGACCGCTTTAGAAGTGCTTATTAATAATTATTGTAGTTGTTCTGTTATATGCCGCAATGAAGCTGCTCAGAATACTTTGCAGTGTGCTTGGGCTGGAAGGTGACATCATATCCTGAGATGAACGAAGAGAGCACAACACAACAATCCCGGTTCGGAGCCTACACGCGGACCAGAGCGACGCTGGAACGCAGCACGGACCAACTCCGCCACTGAGGGCATCACCGACCTCCACACGGCCAGGCCGTGTGCCGACCCGGAAGCTCGACTGAATAAGGCTATCATGAGTAAAATTTAGAGCGAATTGATTATTTATCTCAATCATAGAAGACATTCAATTAATTTTCATATAGGCTTGAGAATGCAATCCATTTTCAAACTTATTCAAAGCATCTCCACAACCTGATAGGAGTTATAGTCATTAATTATTAATCTGATATTTTGAAAAAGGAATTATCAATTCAAAGTCTCATTCATTTCTATGGAAGGCTATCTTCCCAGGACGAAGATTCCTCATAATTATATGACCCACAAACGTTAACCATTCCTTACAATAGTGATTCTCAAAATAAATTGGAATATTCCTCAGAGGAATAAATGCTTCCTAGTATTCCAAAACCTTTCCTTCTACTATTCATTTTTTCTCAAATTTCCTCACTGAATAGTGATTATCATAAATTGGCAATGAATATCACACATATATATGCGAAAATTCGAAGATGAGCTCACTGGGTACTAAAATTTCATTTGTGACCAGCAGGTAACCCGTGATCCGCAAGGGTCTGTTAAATTGCACAAGTAGATTGAATTTAGTAAGTTCCATGCTGATATTGACGATTTGCTGAAAAACGATTTGATTGGACTTTCATCTTTATGCAGAATTTCTGCAAAGTTTATCAGTTCAGCAGTTGAGAGGTGATGATGTAACTTATATTCCTATGTATGTGTGTGACGTAACGTGATTCGTGTATTTCCTATCCCGTACGTGTACAAGCCAATTATTCTCTTTATAATGTTATCATCGTCATCCATCGCTTGATATCATCATTAATTATTTATCAATATTTGCTTGGTAAATAATATTATCATCCATCATGGACTAGGCTTATAAGGCCTGTTCCGGTGCCCACCGCTTCCGCGGTCTTCCGATGTCTCTTTCCCCATCCAACTACAACTTTCAAGATTGTGGTGGAAGACGCGTTGGTGACATACATACGACACAGGTGATTTAATATTATAAATTAGTAAACAACTCCAAAATCATCTTGTTGATGAGAGTTTTATTCCTTTCAACCAATAAAATTGGCCAATTCCTTATATTCCACGCAACCTTTCCGCCCCACTATTCTTTCCTCTCATATACGTGATTCTTTTTCTTTCATTCTATCAAGTCTCTCACTTCTTTCACTCTTCCACTACTAGTTTCCGATCTTATTTTCTATATCGTCTTTTGTCGTCTCCTATTTTTCTCTGCCATCATTTCCTGCCTCGTTTTCTTGCCTTTAGTTTTCCCTCTGCAGCAGGGTCTGTACTGTACTAGTTTTTCTCTCTCGCTCTCATTTGCAGTTTTCGTATCATTTATCACTGCTCTCATAAATCTCTACTTCGAACGGGTCTCTCCACATTTTCGGCTCTGCCATTGGTCGGTTGGCTTTTGGCACACAGTGTGCATATTCTCCCAGCTCCGGCCAAGCTCTGCTCGACTCCCACTAAGTAAAGCCAACTATAAAAAATTAACACTATTTTTCACTCGGCCCCTTCTTAGGCCAGAAATCACTGTCCACCAACCTCTACTATGTACTTTGTATTATACTATTCGTGTATACTGAGTTAAAAGCAATCAGTATGTACACTAGGGAAGCAACTGAAGACATATGCGTTTTGTTCGGAAAACGATTGAGAGTTATTCTGGACATTTTTCGTCTCAGAAAATCGGCAACTGCAAAATATCATATGCATCCCTGGATAACATGGGAATTCTCTGAAATCAGTGCAATTAGTTCAGTCACTGAGACATCAGTTATTTATCCCTGAAAATCCAAAATTAGAGACAGGAGGCTAATCAATCCACTTGCAAGGAATATGAGATATCCCCAGTTACATAGGGATTAGAAATTATTCAGGCCTTCAGCTCCAGCTCTGAAGACCAGATGCAAACATATTCATTCATTGATTGATTGAATATTTATTCATTTGTATCTACAATAAATAAGTTCGATAAATTATTGAGAAACAGAGAGTAGAATTGAATGTAGACTGTGGTTGTTTGATATCTGAATAGAATATATCAATGTTTTGAACGTATACATAAATTCTTCGAATGATGGGGAAGATAAGGAAGGGTATACATATGATAAGAGCACTACACCCAATCCTATGGAATAAAAACATAACAAAAAACAAAAATAATATATACCAGGCAATGGGGAAGATCATAATACAATATCCGAAAGATTGATCCAATTCCACCAACTTTTACTATAATGAATATAACTTCAAACTCTTGAAATCAGATTTTTGCCCGCCGCCATCTTGGATTTGTCTATGATGACAAACATTTTTGAGATTGCCATAATGGACAATCTATTTCCACACATCTTCACGAAGAGATTGATAACATTTTCAGGTCTGTACCTTCAAGGGGTCATGAGTTACATGGTTTTCTAATTGTTCAGATTTGGCGTATGGTAAAAATAGTGTTTACCGCTGCAAACAGTAGTTTTTTCACTTTTTCCAATGACACTTCAGCTGTAGAAGGTGGACTTAGAGCCTTCAACTAGATGTCATTTTGAAGCTTTTATAATATTCTACAACACCATGCCAATAATATTGGTGTTTGTTCACTCTGAATACATTAAAAGGATGAAAAATGAAAATTTGTCCTCAAAAAAATCTGATTTCAAGAGTTTGAAGTTATATTCACCATAGTAAAAGTTGATGGAATTGAATCAATCTTTCGTATATTGTATTATGATTATTTTGGAGCTTCCAGATGGCTAAAATTGATCCGATATCCCCGACATTTTTAGTATTACTGACGATTTATTGAAAATCTACATATTTTTGCTGCAATCTTGTTTTTTTCATGATGACAAACATTTTTGAGATTGCCTTTATGGATAATCTCTTTCTTCACATCATTATAAAGAGATTGATACCATTCTCAAGTCTGTACCTTCAAGGAGTCATGAGTTACACGGTTTTCTAATTGTTGGGATTGGCATTAGGTGGAAATAGTATATTTCGCACCTAGGGCCGAAAAAGAGACTTTTCTTGCTTGAAATCGGTTTTCAAGTCCGAGGCCGTAGGCCGAGGACTAGAAAAGATTGAGAGCCGGAATAGTATATTTCGCACCTAGGGCCGAAAATGAGATATTTCCGGCTCGAAATCGGTTTTTAAGTCCGAGGCCGTAGGCCGAGGACTAGAAAAGATTGAGAGCCGGAAATACATTTTTGCCCATGGTGCGAACGCTATTTTTCGCCACACCAAAAAAAAACTTCCCAATATATAAGAAATTAAAAAATAAATAAAATTCAAACAGCCTATTTTGATAGTTTGAATCTTGGTTATGACAACATTCACTGTCAATTAATTTCAATATTACTAATTAATAATTTACAATAGTGACAATATTTTTATACTATTAATATTTCGAATAATTGTTTGAATTTTTATAGCTCATGCTTTGCGCCTGGTGCAATATCTCATGGATAGATGGATGAATAGAATTTTCATTACTATTTTGAAATAATGTGATTAAAAAATTAATATAATTGCATATTTCACAGTTTTGTCTAAAAATATATCTAAAAAATTGATTGAAATTTAAATTACGGTAACTAATATAAAAAATAGCTAATAAAAGTCGAAATTCATCGACAAAAAAAAATGTCACTGACCGAGGTTCGAACCTAGATCATGTTTGTAATTCACTGAACTTTGAGTTCTGATGTATAGCACCTTAACGCTCTCGGCCATTGCATGTCTTTGATCAAAGAGGCCTGTAAGTCAGGTAACGTATGTAGGCTACTATAATATAGTGTAGCCTATAGCGGCAAACTTGAAGCCGTGTTGCCGGCATTTTCACAACAAAATATTGCTCTGAAAATAGTTAAATCATAGAGAAAACATTCGAAGATTCAATCTTGAGTGGGCCTAATGTTTTCTCTATATGGTTTGATATTGAAGAAAAATTATCTAAAAGTTTTAATAGTGAATTACGGAAAAATTACTAGGAATTTTTCAGTCAAGGCTGTTTTACCAGTAGGCTTACCTTAAACTTTAGATCTCTGCTGTATTTTCCTATTATTATTGTTCATTGTATTGCATTAAGAAGTGGAATTCGATAATAAAAAAGAAAACATTATTACTCTACCTCACTTTTAAATATTGATACAATTATTGTACTTTGATTTCAAATTCGATTCTTCACTTTTAAAGACTTGCGATTTTTACCTTTCTGACAATGGACAATGCAGCCAACATTATATTGTTGAGGCTATGGAGATATCATCGTATTCTATTGTTTGATATCAAAAACACAATAATAAATATTAAATTATGAAACAGTAATTCATAAAATATATTATAGACATGATACCGTGATTCACGATACATAATTATATAGATTATTACAGTCGTTATGAGATTATCTCTATGATTTTTGTGAGATCGGACACGATCAGCTGTTATTCAAGGTCATTTTACAGCCCTAGGGCCGTAAAGTTTTACCGGCCTGGTCGGAAAACAATCACTTTCGGCCTCCATATGACGCACGTAAACCAGCTCATTACATTCAAGTGTGGCGAAAACACATTTTCGCCCGTGGTGCGAACGCTATATTTCGCCACACAGAAAAATAAACAATATAAAAATGAGAATGATTGTTTAGTAAGCACTTCCGAAAGCAGAAGTGGAAGCTGATAGCTCTAGCAAATCTGAATATCAGGAAATTGTCCAAGTATTTTTATTTCTTATTCTGATTTGTCTAATAAACCTAAAAGATTATTTTCAATTATGTGGGAGGTTGAGTTTATACTTTTTTATTCTTTCAAATGACAATGAGATGATATTATTATAAATGTTTCAATTATTGAATAATAAACACAAATAATCAAAAGTTTTTGATCAGCTGTTTTAGCACACTTGAAATTTGGCCAATCTGAATGTCAACGGAAGTTTAGGTTAGAAGTTATATCCTACTCTGAAAATCGAATTTGAATAGTTTATAATATATATCTCATCTGTATTTCATTCATCTAAATAAAATGATAGTATATTATTGCAGAATACTTTATTCAATTCTAGAAGCATGAACTGATTCCGTTTATCCACCATGTTTCGTGATAAACGCAGTACTAGGAGGTTGGAGGTTAGATTCTATTATACTCTGAAAATTGAATTTGAATAGTTTATAATACCTCATTTGTATTTCATTCATCCAAATAAAATGATAGAATACTTTATTCAATTCTAGAAGCATAAACCGATTACGTTTCATAAACTATTTTGTAAACACGTTCACATCAAATCAGAATCAGCTGACTTCAAGGTTATTTTACAGCCCTAGGGCCGTAAAAATTTTACCGGCCTGGTCAGAAAACAATCACTTTCGGCCTCCATATGACGCACGAAAACCAGCTCATTACATCCAAGTGGGGCGAAAAAGCGTGTTTCCCGCTGCAAACAGTACTTTTTACTCTTTTTCCGATGACGCTCCAGCCGTAAAATATGGACTTACAGCCTCCACCAGATGTCATTTTGAAGCTTTGGAAATATTCTACAACATTGTTCATATAATACTAGTGTTTGTCCAATGCGAATACGTATACAGAGTTGAAAGTAAAATATTGTCCCCGGAGAACGTATGTTTCATGTTTTTGAAGTTTAATAAATGATGATAAGCGTTGTCGAAATGAGATGATTCTCTCGAACATCATTGTTTGGTTAATTCAAAACACTTTGGTGGTGAAACCAATCCGATATCTCTCACAATAACTGAATAACAAGCGATATAGAAATTTCTGTCAATAATGACCGCCATCTTGTATTTTTCAATGAAGTCGAATATTTTCGTTGTTTCCATAATCAATATTCTTATTTATCTTGTTGTAACGAAGAGATTGAGACCATTATTTGCAAGTCTCTATCTTGATGTTGTCATGAAAAAATCGATTTTATAGTTCTAGCTTGTTACCTCAAGTGTATGGAAAAACGCACCGGAAAACATGCAGGGTTTTCTTTGGAGGGCGCTGGAGAACTCATTTTTCGACGTACAGCGAATAAAGATATATGGTTTCAAAGTTGAAAAAAGGCTCTAAATTTCGTGAAGTTTATAATGGAATGAAATTTGAAAAATTAAGAAAAAAAAACATTTTTTTGGACTTTTGAAGGTTATAACTAAAAAAATATGCGTTTTAGAGGAAAATTTTATAAAACAATAATTGTAGAGGAAGATTTTGAAAATATTCTCGTCCAATAAAACTGTTGAATATCTTGAACGGTTATTGAAATACAAGTGATAAAGTAAAACACTGAAAATTTTGGCGGCCATCTTGTTTCCGAGGTGTTCGCCTGTGATTTCGACTTATTATCATCACGATCCTTATTATGCTAGACTTGACAAGGAAATTGAGACATCTTCCACGGCTGTTACTCAAAAATGACCACGGAATGACATTTGCGCCCGGACTAGCCTGTGGTACTTTTGTGGAAGTTGTATTGTGTTAAATGATTGGATAAATAGATAAATTCAAATCGATTTATCCTAAAAATGTATAAAAGGACTGATTATATATTTTAAATGAATATTAATGAAATTTTCTTTGTAACTGTACTTCATGAAATTAATTAAATTGATTCAAACCAATCAAACTCATTATTATTACATTTTTTTGTTGAGAATTTTCAACTCTAATAAGGATTATCAGCGTAGTTTTGACAGAATAATTTATTTTTCCATGATTCCTAGACATTTAGACATGAGGAGATTTTTCCAGGTGCAAAGCACGGGTTACCTGCTAGTTTGAAATGGAATTGTAATTTGAATCTGCTCTCCATTTGGATAGAAATAATTTTTTTCAATTCATTTATTTCAAATTAAAGTTTTTCACAGCAATTAATTTGGATTTTTGTTTAATAATAAAATAATATCAGGGGACCGAGCTGTGATCTGGAGTACAAAATTATAGATAATGTATTTGAAAGAGGAGATAATAATAATTATATTATAGTTTATACAGAAAGGTTCTATCTAATCACAGTGGATTGAAATTGAGATTCTCAGTGAAATGCAATAATCTCTCACAAAGGCCCGGTTGCACAAAAGCCGGTTGAATTTTAATCATGATTCATTTCAAAAATTACGGCTTCTCTGATTGGTTATCCTGGAATTAATCAGGATTAGAATTTAACAGGATTTTTTGCAACCGACACTAAGTAGGCTACCTGATTGAATGATTGCAATATCTCAACAACTGAGTCATAATTTTATCTCAGTCTCACACACATGCACTCGCTCACTCACTACCATTATGGACAGACGACGAAATTATCAGCTGTTTTCCCAAGGATGTATAATTATTATCATTTCTTTGTCCTCCAGAGAGTTTTACTAGGGATGAGACCTAATGCAATCGAATTTTCATATCATAAACCTACTATGTTCCAAATTTCGTGAAAATCGTTAGAGCCGTTTTCGAGATCCGTTGGACCTACATAAATACTTAAAGAAATTGCTTGCTTGATATAATAGGATATTATAAAATTCCTGAATATGAACTTGAAGATGGAATAATTCCGGTACTTTAAACCACTTTCCCAATGGTTATAATAATTTGAAGAAGGTTGTTGCTTTGAAATGAGTAGAAGGTGTTATTTCAAAAAAAGGTTCTATTTATTTCATCCTATTTTTATCACAAAAAGTAGCTCTTGTTATTTATAAGAATTGAGAAAAACATATCTTCCACCAACTCATTTTTCTAGATACCCTAAATCCTCTTGTTTATTTTAAAAATTCAGCATCTTGTAAAAATATTCTATACATTATATGTGTGAGTTCAACTTAGATGATGATCCTTCCTTTGAAGCATCAATCGTAACTTTTCAGAATAGTTTGAACGAACATTATAAGTGATGGACCATCTGAAAAATAGGCCTGCCGTAATATACTGCACAGCAGACATTGAATGATTATGGCGAGATGCTGGCAGAACGGGCCGCGAAACAAATAGAGAATAATATGCGGCGAGAAAACATAAGCAAGATGAATTCCTCGTCAACGCGCTGTTGCCTGTGCTGACTGCGTGTGTGAGCGTGCCTGTGCGTTGAAGTGCGTTTTGTAAACGATGAGTCTGGGTTTGTGTGTAGGAAAATGAAGCCACAGAACAAAATAGATCACGCACTAGCTTCAGAATCAAGACAGTTGGGAAGGAAGTGGCCATTCATTGAGATACATATCCTGCTAGAGCTGGAATGTGGAATCTGCTAAGGACAACGGAAGCTGAGCTTTACTCGAGTCATCATCCACGTCAAGCTCTCTTTTTTCGCAGCATTTTCCTCCACTCGGCAGGGCATCCCCCTGCTATTTATCACCGCTCTCATAAATCTCTGTTCCGAAAAGTTTACATTTTCGTCTTGTGTTGGCTTACAGCACTGTATGCAGAGTGCATATTTTGCCATCAGCAGAGCGATAATTTGCAATAGCAAGGACAAAGACATGATACTGGTGAGGAGTGAGTGAATGCTTGGATTGAAGTGATAAGATGTAATTAAAATGATTTCTGGCAACTTCTGTATATTTAGATGGTGAAGATAACACATTTCAGAGAATAGAATACATAGACATGTCCAATATATAGTATAATATTATGAAAAAATATTTAATTGAATTCGATAACAAACCGTTTTCAGTACAATGAACAGTGAGGTTATATGCAAAAAGGCATCTGGATTCTTTTAAATTTTAAGATTTTTTTTCGATTTAGTACTGATGGATTATTGAATTTATTAGTGAGGTGAATTTCTATTTTGATCGCTTTCAACAGTTTAATAGATCCTACATATTCGATTCCATGGATCACATGGAGTGGTATCTGCTGTATACTGTATGGCTAGTATGGCGGGTGAAATATTGCTTTTTCACAGATATCATTTTTTGCTAAGATTGATATAGTTAGAAGGTGGAATATCTGTATCTATAGCCTATTCGATGATATGCCAATAAAAGATTCCCAATCGAAATTTTTCAGACGAGCATAAGCTATTTCACTTGCAATTCAGTTATCCAGCATAACTTTTATGAAGAAGCAAAAAGCCGTGTAGTATTCGAAAGAACGTAGCCTATGAAAGTTGTTAGCTTAGCGATGATAGGAACTCGAGACGTATAACTTTGCTCATGTAGGGTCAGAAAGGAGTTCCGTTGAGTCGAAAAACTAACGACAGAACTGAAACTGACTTCAGACTTTTTGGCTCGGCAAATCAAGTCATTGACTCACCACTCGGTGTGGAACAAAGACAGAGTGAGTGAGTGAAGAAGAGAGGTTGAGCAAGATAGAGACAGGAAGCTCTTTAAGTGGAGAGAAGTAAGGCGATCGCAAACTTTTCGAAAAAAGTTTCGAGATCACGAAAAGTGCATCAGGTACAAGTTGTTGCTTTAGGATTGGGACTAGTAGCACAGTGTAGGCATGTCGAATATCGTAGACGGTACAAGAGTGTTCTGTTCATCTTCAAGCAGTCCTTCAAACTTCAACATAGCAACATTGGTTGCTAGCACACCGAAAGCCCGGCACAAAGTTTCACAATAAATGTTCTGTTTTTGAATCATTGCTGGATGTTTGTTTACACACGCTGCTGCACTCCCTACTTGAGACTAAAGCTTCCCAGATTGCAAGAGGAGGAAGCTGATGTAACCGGAAAATGAACACAATTCATTCTGCTTTGAATTTTCAATGAAAAGTAAATGGCGAAGTAATTGCAAATTGTTTCTGAGTCGATGATTTCTAGTGATATTTGATTCATCTTCATATAAATGGTTTATCGACATGAAAGTCATTCAAATCACTCTCTACAATACATCATATTCTACTCATCCATTCATTCATCCTCTAATAATAAAGAAATCATAGATATTATTTTTGAAAAAGAACAAAAAGTTGAGCTCAAAACTGTCCATTTCCCGAGTTACATAAGAGGTCTAACAAATATTATAATGTTGCAAGAATCATGTCATGCTTTCACGTATGTTCATAATATATTTTTTACTCCAAAAATATATCAATATTACTGAAAACTTCAAGATGCAAAGCTATTCAGAAGTAGTTGAATCCAGATAAAAGATTAAAGAACGAGGCAGTTGGAAGGACTTGACAAATGGATGGTGTCCCATTCAATTAATGGAATTGATTAATAATAATGAATTTCAACTAATTTGATATGAAACACGAAAATGGAAAGTTCATAAGAAAAAAAAAGATTTTATCCAGTTGTTATGGTACCGAATCACGAAGAATACCTTGATTTCAAGGAAATACACCTTTCATAGATACATTCATCAGAGTCCTTGCTGAGCTTAAGTAACGAAGGACTCAAATTTGAAAGCTCTGCTAGGATAAGTAGTGACTGTGATATTTCGAAACCGATGATTCTTCGCTTCAAATCTTGCATAATGACAGGGATCATTGCAGGTCGAGATAGCTTCTCCATTGATTGTGAATTGAATATCATGTGACGGATATTATTGCAGATGGTGTGACAGTCGAGGTTATTGATTATTAATACGCAAATATTTGAATCGGAATTATTCAATTTGTTATCATTTCGTAAGCTAGCCTAATACGGTGTACATAGTCCCTATGATGTGATTCTCTTGAAACTGTCAGCATTGTTCGAATAGGAATTATGGACTTTATTCATAAAGAATGCTGAAAGTTCAAAGTGGATCTCACTGTAGGATGAATAATACCGAAGTGAAAGGAACTTCTCATCTTTGTTATGAAATTGATTCTTGACATGATTCTTCTGTTGGATATTTAGGCTGTTTTTAGCTCCCAAATCATATTTGGAGACGAATTTCACAACAATCATGATTAATACCATTAACTCGTAATTTGTGTTTATACAACTGTCCAATGATTGGATGACTTGACGTTTCTACAGATAAATAGAGTCACACTGTATTTATTGCTTTGATATTTCGTAATGGCCTGCTAGTTATAACTGAAATGGTTCATTTTTCGAAATATGTTAGTGTTTTCAGATTTTTTAAAAATGATGCTTAAAGCCATTCTGGATGAGGAGCTACTGGACTCAATAACTTTTATTACCTTCAATCAAAGTACTCCTACTACATCAAATTCGAGGAGTATTCATTTATAAAGAAAATTATAGTATCATCAACTATATCCAGAAATAGATGGTTATTAAAAATGGCAATTAGGCCTACAAGTTGAAAACGTTAATGAATGAGGAGAAATTAGAAATTCATCATCTCTCAAAAATCAAGAGAACAAAGATATTGCACTTTCAATTCTACGATGAATACAAAATATCATTTCCTTGTCATCAGGAAAACTTACAACTCCTCAAAAAAACAAAACAGTGATGTCAAATATCCAGCAAAACAACCATTCTCCTCTCCAATAGTCTTGGGTATCTTCAGAAACCTCTTCCTCCAAAAGTCAAACGAGGATAGGCAACCACAAAATAATTATCATAATTATTATAGCATCCGCATCGTAATTCTGAGTGACAACTGATTTGGAAAAGAAAGGAAATGTTAGTGGATAAGAGAATCACGTGGTTATCCTTGACAACAGAAAAAAGCCAACTTGTATACATTAGAGTAGACATGTACTTTCCAATTCAATCGGAATATTTGGAATATTTAACATATATGCTCCTGTATTCATGAACAGAAAACTGTTCTCACCTAAGTAGATAAATTACCCCAATGACTCAATATTACTTTACATATCAAGTATACAGAAAGGAAACACTACAACAATACAATGATAGTAGTTACATTTTGGGTATTATGCCAACGACTCTTATCTGGAGAGGATATGGACAGGAAAAATATAGCTGGCAGAAGCCAAATAGTATTTTTATTATTCGTCTGTGAAGTAGAAAAGAGAATAATTTGTATCTTTATCAATCAACTAGCTGGCTCGGCAAACTCCTTACCGCCAATAGTTAATACTTAATTCATCTCATGACAAACTTGAGCTGGATGCACACCTGAGGAGGCGCGATTTGGCATTTTGCATCCAGGTGCTTCTTGCTTATTGGTTTGAATGGAAGAGCTCACACACTATGAATAGGGCATGTTGTGGAACGGTGTGATAAGGAAATCTCCATAATATAAACAAACACTTTGTATCTCCATGCCGCGCCTCCTCAGATGTGCTTAGCCTTAGCTTAATTTGATGCACTATATTTTTATGAAAATTATCCAACAATCAGTATTGACATTTATATCTCAATATGGATTGACTTCCTATGTGCTTAGTTAGTTGTGCAGCAGTTTGTAGTTTTAATTATAGTTGAATGCAGCTGCTGGGAATTGTATGGTATAGGTATATCTTTGCTGCTGCTGATTCTCCCGTGCATATTCTAAATTTACAGCATTTCGAGCTCTACGACCCAAGTTTGTACGTCGTTCGTACCGCGGCATTATTGAGAATTAAAATTTTGTGAATCAGTAAAATAGTTAGTTATTTGTGCAACTAGCGCGCAAAGTGACAGTTTGCTGTACCGAAAGAAACGTTTACGCACGAGCCGTAGCCGAGGGCAGAATGTTTTCTTGAGTGCAGCAGAGGAACTTTGCGCACGTATTTCACATTAAATTACTCCTAAAGTTACCATTGGATATGAGAAGTGGTTGATTAAGGGTAAAATGATGGCTGAAATCCATTAAATGTTTGTCTGTATAATAT
This sequence comes from Nilaparvata lugens, assembly GCF_014356525.2. Taxonomy (NCBI): domain Eukaryota; kingdom Metazoa; phylum Arthropoda; class Insecta; order Hemiptera; family Delphacidae; genus Nilaparvata; species Nilaparvata lugens. The sequence continues at coordinate 35,759,176 of NC_052507.1, forward strand.
TGTTGTTAATAACAACTTTAATTTATTTTAAACTTGATAATCCAATTGGAATTAATAATCGATAATTTATTCAAATTAAAAATCAAATTAATCCAATTCATTTGAAAATTTGTATAATTCTGAGTAAATCTAAATCTCTAAATAATTTCTCGAACAATCAATTTATGAATGAAAAAAATATAATTTGAAATAATTAATAATATTCAAAATGTATAATTTAATGAGTTCTCATTTTTATTCATTTGAAAATCAGAAAAAATATAAATAGAACGAAAAAAATTCAAAATACACGCCAACAATGTCAACAGCTGATTGGGATGGCTGCAAGATAATACACAAAGTATTAAGAGTACGCAAAGTAATACTTTGCGCACTAGAGTGGAGAAGTGATTCTTTGCGGCCTGAAATCAGTGCAGAAATGGTCACTTTACAAGGTACCTGTGGGGAAATAAAACTGAAAAACAGATCTACCGACGGCTGTTGGATGAAGCAATGATTATAACAGCTGATTTTTATTTCTATGTGTGGTAGTGGTCAGCTCACAAATCTCCTCCGATAAGGATTACATGTAAACTTTGAAGGACCATAGGAAAGAGTCCTGAAGTCGGATCATAAATTTGATAGGCCATAAACCTGGTCCTGAACATAACGAACACAGCTAAGACACAATCATCAAATTCGATTTTTATTTATATAGATTTTCTTCAATCAATCAAACAACTATGGCAGCCCAACATACATATAAAAGTGTGAACTGCTGACTGCTCTTACCTTATCATATTCATCCGAGTAGTTCTGCCTCATTTCATAGCGACTGAAACATACAGGGAAAAATACCCTGACATTTTTTCGAATAAATGAACACGAAAGAGCTTCCAATACGTTCGCATGACTTCCACCTTTGAGCGCAGTGCTTGTGCTCAGTATTTTTATGTCTACATTTCTTTTGCGTTTTTCAGTGACGCATGCTAGAGTTTGTTTGCATCAGCCACACGTTCACTGATGCATCAGCGAGAGATCAAAGCGATCAGTATGAGGTGTTAGAAGAGAACTTGGCAGTGTGAATATATTACAGTTAGCTTGTATTTGAATAAGTAGAAAGAGGAATAAAGTTGAAGTGTGAAGGGATGAAAATTCATAAAAAAGTATTAAAGTGTGAATCTGATTGGAAATAATATACAAGTTGTGTCAACATTACAAAATTCCCTCTTCGTCCCTTCCCTATCCCCTTCCTTCCACTACACAATTTCCTTCCTCCTACAATTTTTTGATCGAAATAATTAATTTTCATGCCTATTATCTCTGAGTCTCCCACTTTTTTTCCCAGTTCCAGTTTCCACTTCCTAATCTCCCTCTTCCAACTCTTGTTTAGCTTCATTTATCTTCCTCAATAAAGTGAATAATTTCTCAAGTAATCCTTTTTTTCTTCGCAAGATTGGAGTTGATTGAAAATATCGCAAAGTAGCCTATTTTTGGGAAAATTCTATCCTCATATCATCTTATTGTCTCTGTAAAATATGCTGTAGAGATGAAAGTTTGTTTTGGGAAATTTTTTTTTGTCAATTTTGAAACATTATTCCATGTCGGTTTCTTGGTGATTTGTAGGCCTGAAAATTGTATTTTTAGATTGTTTTGTTTTGATTGTATCATGATATTGATTAAGGTATTTTAGAGGAAGTTAAGGAAAATGTTGATATATTTGTTAATAAAGAGTTCGATTACGGGTGAGAAAGCTTCATTAGAACTTGTAAACGATAGCAAAGGGCTGTTATATTACTGTGTATGTATGAGATGAATATAACTATAATATTAATATAACTGAAGTGTAAAGAGGAAGAATATGAAAATTCCACCAATCATTCTAGAATCATTATCGGCAGTAAGAATATCACCAGAATTTATTCCTTGTACCTGTATTATCAGGTCGAAAGTCGTTATATCCCAACTCCACAACAGTAATAAAGAATGAAGTAGCTACGATGTTGTCTCTCAATTATACTCCACTAGTATATAAATAATATATTATTGGGATATGAAAAAGCACAATATTATCAACAATAAATATAATTATCAACTCTACTATTAGTATTAACTTATCTTCTTTTGCTAGTGCCTATTCGTTCCAAATATTGGTGATCAGCCTGACTATGGATATCTCATTTACAGTCATCCTGAAAAGTACTGTTATAGTCTTGGAGAACCAGGTACGTAGGTTTTTCAGCCATGATATTCTCTAGTCTCCTTCCTGGTCCTCTTTTGCCATAGATCTTTCCTTGGAGAACGAATTACAGCGGACCGTATCTTTGTTCATTCGGCATCATAATTATGGCCGAAATATGCAAGCGTCCTGCTCTTGACGGTGTTCATCACCTCCAAATCCTTATCCATTCCCTCCAATACAGCTATGTTGGTCACTCTGTCCATCCATGATATTCTCAACACTCTTCTATACAGCCACATCTCAAAAGACTCGAGTCTTTTTCAGTTGATTTGGTCAATGTCCATGACTACATCCTATAGAAGAGTATTAAGAATGTATGTGGCAGTGGAGGAGTTTGATTTTGATGTTCATTTGAAGGTTGTGACTCTTAAACAGTAACGGTATGAGTTATAATCAACTCATAAACTATCATATAAATTTATAATTTTCTATTATTGTGTAATAGTGTAGCATAAAAGCTAGAAGGAGAGAAACGAAACATGATAAATATATTGAAAGCTTTCGCTGAAATTTTGTAGCCTTGGGCATAGAATGAAACAGTCTCTCTGCTCCAGGTTATTTCAGCCACAGCGTCTAAAATGTGATACATTGTGAGTACTCTATTGGATGGTAATAGCATGAATTAAACTATCTTATATAGACAATGAAAAAAAAATAACAATCCTATGAAAAAATAAAACAATTGTACTGTAACTATCCTCTGGTAAAAGCTAATAGAGAAGAACTGAAGCGATTTTTCTTCTATAAGCGAACTGATTACGTGAATTGATTACTTTCATCAGTTTTCAATAGAAATAATTCGATCATCTGTTGGTAACAAGCAGTGGAAGTTCTCGTTCAGTTTATTCTCGGATAAATAACATGAGTTGAGACAAGAGTTGGATTATGACGGAGAATCGCGGTCTACCGTTAAACTTGTTTGATCGTATAAAAAAGCAGACTATTCTATTATTCTGCTTGGCTGCTCAACAACGGAATCGTTAAGCGAAGTTTGTGACTCGAAATTTGATTTAGCATCGCCCTCCAGCGGTGGGCTTAAAGATAGCTTAACAAGCTATTACCTTGCGTATATTGCAAATTAGAAAATCTCAAGCAAAAATAATTGGCTGTGCCAATCACCAGTTGAATGCTGGGAAAATAGGCTTCTGTCATATTGTTGTTGAAGGTTATTGAACAGTTCTGTTTTCAATCGAATGGCAAACCGTCATAGTGGAGATTGATGTCAGCTCATTTGAGAAAATAGAGAAATGAGAAGAAATTCAAAAAATAGAGCTCAGGTTTTATTCTCTGATAACAAGAGAACAAGGAGAATCCCAACGAGATAAATCGATCTATAGAAAATTTATTCTGATAAAAAAAAATCACATTGTGAATGACAAAATTACTCTCTATTATTCCAACATGAAGAAACACCAAACTATCACCAGAGACAAACAAGTAGTGAAACAAGAGACTAACAAGTAGTGTAACAAGAGACAAACAAATAGTGAAACAAGAGACAAACAACTTACGCTTATCTTTTCTCTATGATATCACTCATTCAACTCAAATGCAATACAACGTCTATATATTTTTTCGTTACAAACTAGTAGTTCTGTGAACAGTAGACCTCACGCAGTATTCTCATCCACAAGTACCTGATGTCAAATGTTTTAAATGTTAACAAAATCAGTTCACGTTTGAATTTGTATTCCATAATATATTAATATTTATGTTAATTTAAACAATGAATAGAATATATTTCTATTCCAGAATTTATAGAATAAATTCACTTCTGTGATAATCTTTCCATCTCATGAAAATTATTTTTTTTCAATCGAAAATATTATAATTTCTTTAGCATTATTTAGTTCATTTGATTATTTTTGATCACCTATTAAATAAGTTTTTTCGAATGTGAGAATTTTGATACAATGGACACAATGATAATACCATGACTGCAAAACAAAATATTGAAACCAAAGACCTTAAAGCTGCGATTGGACCAAATTTATTAACAAAATGTTAATAACTCAATCCTTATAGATTATAATAAGATTGAACATAACTTATCATACAAATGATGAACATGTGTGTTTGTCAACTTGCGTTCAATCTAATAGAATCTATAAGGATTAAGTTATTATTATTTTGTTAATACCTTTGGTGTAAAACCCAGCTTAAAGATTCATACCTCTTCAAGGTCTTTGATTGAAACTATGGACCTTATACAAATACAGTAATAAGGTGCGTACAGATTTAAGCGCCGCGAACATGAGCAATTCACTTTTAATCAGCTGATGCCAAGCTTTTTATATCTGTATCTTAGCGTTTCTGTAAAAATACAGATATAATCAGCTGATTAAAAGTGAATTGCTCATGTTCGCGGCGTGTATATCTGTACGCACCTATAGACTGGCTACTCCACACATCTGTGTAATCACTTGTCTGCTGATTTATTATGAATAATTCTATAGTCTGATTTCTACTCCAATATTGGCGTATGAAGGAGGCTCCTTTTTCCTTTTATATTATCCTTGGAATGCAAAATTTCCAAAAACCTTGTATATACGTGTCACGTGGTATTTTAGCACCACAAAATACTTTTGAAATTAACTATTGAGCTTTAATAGAATTGTAAAATGGAAAGAATAGATAGCGTAGTCAAGGTACCGCTCAAATAAAATCGAATATTATTCATGATAAAGAAAAATCATGTTATCTATCAAGCGATAAGAAAATCATGCAAAATTGTAATTCAACAATAATGAGAATTCTTTGGCAGAAATAAAAATTATAAAGCGGCTTGTTTGTTATTGGCAGATTATGAAAAATAAAAGTTTGCATGTACATTTTTAAGTTAGAATGCTTTATTTTGATTTAATACATCAATCGATCTAGGATCAATCAACAGTTTTTTGAATCGATACCTAACAAATCAGCTGTTTGCTAAATCAACTATTACGAATTGAATTATAAGTTTTACTCACAAAATATATATTATATATACTAGGGAAGGTTTATGTAAATAGATAAGGACAAATATTATTGTTACACGCGTATTTATTGCAATCTAAAAAAGTATGAAAAGCAAGAGTACACAAAACTCACATAAAAAATTAAATCTATATCATATTATAGCATCATATATCGAGATTTAATTATTGGAATACTCTCAGTCTACTACCTAATTTATTTATGTAAAAACTTCTCATTTATCTTTGTATAAAAAAGTTAGGAAAACCCTGAATCTTAAAGAACCAATTACATCACGTCTTACTAAGATTAGAAAGCCAATCAGAAGGAAGCTTATAAATCGTTTAAGGAAGAGATGAAACTTTTCTGAAAATCACTCTCTCTGGCTTGTGATCTCGACTTATGAGGAGCACATGGAGATTAGGGTTCTTTCTTCCTATTAATTTTCAAAATCATCAAGCCAATTCCTTTTTAAATGTCAGGTATATGTGATTAATGTTTGATTATTTGTGAACTCAGTGTTGCTAAAGAGTTCTTAACTGTAACTTATTCCCGTAAATATATTTTTTAATGCTGATAGAAATCTATAATAAATCTGGACCATACACGAGCCCAGCGGAGACAAAAGGACCCGGCTTATTAATTATTGGAAATAATTAATTTACTATACAAGACCTTCAAGAACATCATTATAGTGAGTGTGCAAAATTTGTCTTAAATGAGCTCATTTATTAAGAAGGCCTTTAGCAGTGAATTGGGGAATTGATCAAAGTGCTATATGAATTTATTCAAGTTTAAGAAATTTGCAACGTGTCGACTACTATCATATAAGTTATAAAAACTCTTTTATGAATTTATTGATTTATGTAGGAAGCTTATTTCCATGCACGGCACGAACTCATAAACCCTGAGATTTCCAAATTGTTATTTTTATTAATTATTATTTGTTCATTGATCAAAGTATGTCCTGTTAAATCTACAGACCGAACAGGTTTTAAGTTGTAGAATTCTGAATTGACTTGAAGTCCACGTATCAGTATTAAATATACTATATATTTTTTAAAGCACTCAATATTGTGAATGTTCATAAACTCTGTGATAATTATTGAAATATTAGAAAAGAATTTATTTAAAGAAAATTATAGATATAAGAATATTTTATATATATTATTTTATTGGAATATATTTTATGTTTTATGTCAGCATACAAATCTTAGAAGTTTTTATTATATACTAACTCATCTCGTGATATACAGTTTGAGCTGTCTTGGTACCAAGAAAAAATCTTCTGCAACATATCAAATTAGTGAATCAATTAATATTGATCTTATTCAGAGCATTTATTACTTGTCATCCTTTAATGATAGTCGCACTATTCAGCCAGAAAAATCATACTGATAATTATATTAATAAGGTTACAGTATATCATATAAGGATCCAGAGAACTTCAAGAACTGGCGTTGTAAGTTCCAAGGAATTAAGAAATACTAGAAAAAACCATAGTTGGTCTTCATTATTCTCGATTGGATACATGGTTACTGATAGTCAGTCACCAACTATCTTTTTGACTTCCTTATTGGTATTCTTCAAGAACTTCACGGAAACAGCAGTAAGAATTATTGATCACCAGTCATTGAACCTTGTGGTGATTAATTATATTTGGAAAATTCATGCATCTACCACTGAGCTAGAGCTGTGGTTAGAACCCAGCATTTTGCGAATTGAATTGAAGTCCATTATCAGTATTAAATATACTATATATTTTTTAAAGCACTCAATATTGTGAATGTTCATAAACTCTGTGATAATTATTCAAATTAAAAAGAACTTATTAAAGAACATTATAGATATAAGAATATTTTATATATATTATTTTATTGGAATATATTTATGTTTTATGTCAGCATACAAATCTTAGAAGTTTTTATTATATACTAACTCATCTCGTGATATACAGTTTGAGCTGTCTTGGTACCAAGAAAAAATCTTCTGCAACATATCAATTAGTGAATCAATTAATATTGATCTTATTCAGAGCATTTATTACTTGTCATCCTTTAATGATAGTCGCACTATTCAGCCAGAAAAATCATACTGATAATTATATTAATAAGGTTACAGTATATCATATAAACATTTAAACATTTAAACATTTAAACATTTAAACATTAAACATTTAAACATTTAAACATTTAAACATTTAAACATTTAAACATTTAACATTTAAACATTAAACATTTAACATTTAAACATTTAAACATTTAAACTTTAAACATTTAAACATTTAAACATTTAAACATTTAAACATTTAAACATTTAACATTTAACATTTAAACATTTAAACATTAAACATTTAAACATTTAAACATTTAACATTTAAACATTAAACATTTAAACATTTAAACATTTAAACATTTAAACATTTAAACATTTAAACATTTAAACATTTAAACTTTAAACATTTAAACATTAAACATTTAAACATTAAACATTTAAACATTTAAACATTTAACATTTAAACATTTAAACATTAAACATTTAAACATTTAAACATTTAAACATTCAAACATTCAAACATTCAACATTTAAACATTTAACATTCAAACATTCAAACATTTAAACATTTAAACATTTAAACATTTAAACATTTAAACATTTAAACATTTAAACATTTAAACATTTAATCATTTAAACATTTAAACATTTTAACATTTATACATTCAAACATTCAAACACTCAAACATTCAAACATTCAAACATTCAAACATACTAACATTCAAACAAACCAATGCCTTTGTAATCTATAATATTACAAATATTGTAATGTTTTTTTTGACATCACATGTGCCCTACTTGGCCGCAGTGTGTAGAGCAAAGATTTTTGAATAGGTTTGATATTTTTTGTGTCTTCTGAAAGAAAAATACCACCAGTTTCTTACCAGCTCTTCTAGGAGCTCAAACAATTCTCTGCTTTCGACGGCTGCAAACGTCGGCCGCTTCAACAGTTCACAGTTCTTATGACTGATTTGGTTGACTCCACAAATATAAATGCTGGAGAGGTAGATAGATATAAGGGCTCTGATTCTTGTACCAGGCAATATGGTATTGTCACCAATGCCACCCGTCACCATCCAACAAAGTGGTCAGCAATGTATGATGATACCAAGCGGCATCAAAGTTCATACTCTATCAGAATACCTTATAAATTCTATTTATTTGTATTGATGCTGCAACTTAATAATATGACCCTCAAGTTCTTCCAAATCAGATGTGATGGTCCTGAATAATTTAAATAAATCTTGGGAACGTATTATTTCCAAAGATTTAATAAACAATGCTGTATATTGCCGATTTATCCAACTTATTCGGTGAAGAATACAGTTGGTTGATAATTTGGATAATAGGTCAATACTTATAATAAAATAGACTATAACAAGATTGGTCATGCATGAAGATAGGATAATAAATGAAGGGTACACCATTCAACAAACATAAAAAATATAATTTCATGAAATATCAACAAGCAATAATAAAAAAATAGAGCAACAAATATAAAAATAGGATGAGAATATATATATATATATATATATATATATATATATATATATATATATATATATAACATTTGAACATTTGAACATTTGAACATTTGAACATTTGAACATTTAAACATTTAAAATTTAAACATTTAACATTTACATTTAAACATTTAACATTTGAACATTTGAACATTTAAACATTTAACATTCAAACATTTAACATTTAAACATTAAACATTCAAACATTCAACATTCAAACATTCAAACATTTAAACATTTAACATTTAAACATTCAAACATTTAAACATTCAAACATTCAAACATTTAACATTTGAACATTTAAACATTAAACATTCAAACATTTAACATTTGAACATTTGAACATTTGAACATTTAACATTTAACATTAACATTTAAACATTCAAACATTCAAACATTCAAACATTTAACATTTGAACATTTGAACATTTGAACATTTAACATTTAAACATTAAAACATTTGAACATTTAAACATTAAACATTTAACATTCAAACATTTAAACATTTAAACATTGAACATTTAAAACATTTGAACATTTAACATTTAAACTTTAAACATTTAAACATTGAACATTTAAAACATTTGAACATTTGAACATTTGAACATTTAACATTTAAACATTTAAATTTAAACATTTAAACTTTAACATTTAAAACATTTGAACATTTGAACATTTGAACATTTGAACATTTAAACATTAAAACATTTGAACATTTAACATTTAAACATTCAACATTTAAACATTTAAAACATTTAAACATTTAACATTTGAACATTTAAAACATTTGAACATTTAAACATTTAAACATTGAACATTTAAACATTAAACATTTAAACATTTAACATTTGAACATTTAACATTTACATTTAAACATTTAACATTTAAACATTTAAACATTTACATTTAAACATTTAAAACATTTAAACATTCAAACATTTAAACATTAAACATTTAACATTTGAACATTTAAACATTTAACATTCAAACATTTAAACATTTAACATTTGAACATTTAACATTTAAACATTCAACATTTAAAACATTCAACATTTAAACATTTAACATTTGAACATTTGAACATTTGAACATTTGAACATTTAACATTAAACATTTAAACATTTAACATTTAAACATTCAAACATTTAAACATTAAACATTTAAACATTTAAAATTTAAACATTTAACATTTGAACATTTGAACATTTGAACATTTGAACATTTGAACATTTAAACATTTAACATTTAAAACATTTGAACATTTGAACATTTGAACATTTAAACATTTAAACATTTAAATTTAAACATTTAAACATTTAAATATATATCTCAGGGCTTGGGTTCGGCCTCTGGTGGGAATCAGATAATCAATTTATCTTATGAACCTGAGCTTTGTAAAACTTCTAATAAAATTACTAATAAAAAAGATACATGAGTGAGCATATAATTATAATGAATCAAATATTAATAAACAGAGGGGATCTGTGCATATTTAAATAGTTAATCTCATGAATAGTTCTTAGGAATATTCCATTTACGCTTTAAGACTTGCGCAAGTATTGATATTACTTTTAATATTTAAATAAACCTTCAACAAGCTAGCTTTTTTTAATTGTGATTTACTCGTAGCACTGAGTGCCCTCCTCAATAACTTTTTCAAATGAACTCATGTATCAATTTTTCACAATTATGATGGCGATCAGGATTCGTTTTGATGTCCTAGGCCTTTCTGGTGGGCTGCTGTCATCTTCTCCAATGGGATTATTTAAATTCAATGACTCATGTCATACTACGACTTCACTGAGTCTTCTGAAATTCAATTTTTGATCATTCAAGCAACTTTAAATTTTTGAACATAAAATTATTGAAAAAGGGATCTAGTCTTGTGCTCTCTGAATTGGTGGATGTCCCTAGTGACCTCTGGCAAGCAATTGGGTATGGATCTTCCTCTATTCTTTCACAACAACACTTCTGACTTTTCGATTTACATAAAATTAAAATATCCACTCTCTTTGGTGGATTTGAAATACTCCACTATGATGTAATTCAAAACTGTCAAATAGTCCAAACAGCGATATCATATTACTATCTGTTGAGTGAATATTTTAGTCTTAAACTCTTATTTTATATATGTTACATAAATCTATATGTTCTATAGAGATTACAACTTCTTATTGTTTATATAAATAATACATGTATATTTTTAATTAATCCGCTTTTACCGCCGGTCAAATCCTGCATTGTGATTGGTACATCCTGAAACTACATCATGCCCTGAATAAAGTTACATCCCATTTCCTTTATCTTTTTGTTTTGTTTTTTACATTTTGTTCATGCTCGTTTGATATGATGAATATTTTTGTGTTTTCTCAATCGCTTTTTCGTTTACATTGATTTGGCATGCTTGCTTACTGAACCCTCCGATCATAGTCTAAGCGAATGCTATTTATACGCAACTTATTTGCCACAAGGTGTCTGGCTAATTCTCAAAATATATGGCTCGACCGATTACTTAGGTCGCCGACTAGTAAATACCAAAGAACCTAACCTCAAAATATTATATATTATTAAATAAATAGCAATAATACTTTTATTTTCATTTGGCTGTTCAAAATCATAGCCTTGAGAGCCGTTATTATCTAATCTAGACTGTTGACGCCGTATCTGGTGATAACAATACAGCTGCTTGCTCGAGACCTATCAATTTCCTTCCATTACAAGATTTTGGGGAATATCCAAAATTATATTCTTACAATATATATATATATATATATATATATATATATATATATATATATATATATATATATATATATATATATATATATATATATATATATATATATATATATATATATATATATATATATATATATATATATTTAAACATTTAAACATTTAAACATTTAAACATTTAAACATTTAAACTTTAAACATTTAACATTTAAAACATTTAAACATTTAAACATTTAACATTTAAACATTTAAACATTTAAACATTTAAACATTAACATTTAAACATTTAAACATTTAAACATTTAACATTTAAACATTAAACATTTAACATTTAAACATTTAAACATTTAACATTTAACATTAAACATTTAAACATTTAACATTTAAACATTTAAACATTTAACATTTAAACATTTAACATTTAAACATTTAAACATTTAAACATTTAAACATTTAAACATTTAAACATTTAAACATTTAAACATTAAACATTTAAACATTTAAACATTTAAACATTTAAACATTAACATTTAACATTTAAACATTTAACATTTAAACATTTAAACATTTAAACTTTAAACATTTAAACATTTAAAAACATTTAAACATTTAACTTTAAACATTTAAACATTTAAAACATTTAAACATTTAACATTTAAACATTTAAACATTAAACATTCAAACATTCAAACATTAAACATTTAAACATTCAAACATTCAAACATTTAAACATTTAAACATTTAAACATTTAACATTTAAACATTTAAACATTTAAACATTTAAACATTTAAACATTTAACATTTAAAACATTTAACATTTAAACATTCAACATTCAAACATTCAAACATTCAAACATTCAACATTCAAACATTCAAACATACTAACATTCAAACAAACCAATGCCTTTGTAATCTATAATATTACAAATATTGTAATGTTTTTTTTGACATCACATGTGCCCTACTTCGCCGCAGTGGGTAGAGCAAAGATTTTTGAATAGGTTTGATATTTTTTGTGTCTTCTGAAAGAAAAATACCACCAGTTTCTTACCAGCTCTTCTAGGAGCTCAAACAATTCTCTGCTTTCGATGGCTGCAAACGTCGGCCGCTTCAACAGTTCACAGTTCTTATGACTGATTTGGTTGACTCCACAAATATAAATGCAGGAGAGGTAGATAGATATAAGGGCTCTGATTCTTGTACCAGACAATATGGTATTGTCACCAATGCCACCCGTCACCATCCAACAAAGTGGTCAGCAATGTATGATGATACCAAGCGGAATCAAAGTTGATACTCTATCAGAATACCTTATAAATTCTATTTATTTGTATTGATGCTGCAACTTAATAATATGACCCTCAAGTTCTTCCAAATCAGATGTGATGGTCCTGAATGATTTAAATAAATCTTGGGAACGTATTATTTCCAAAGATTTAATAAACAATGCTGTATATTGCCGATTTATCCAACTTATTCGGTGAAGAATACAGTTGGTTGATAATTTGGATAATAGGTCAATACTTATAATAAAATAGACTATAACAAGATTGGTCATGCATGAAGATAGGATAATAAATGAAGGGTACACCATTCAACAAACATAAAAAATATAATTTCATGAAATATCAACGAGCAATAATAAAAAATAGAGCAACAAATATAAAAATAGGATGAGAATATATATATATATATATATATATATATATATATATATATATATATATATATATATATATTGAAAAATATCTCAGACAGCTCAGTAAGGATTTACTTCGCTTATTAGCATCAATTAATACCATGTGCTTCTCTAATCAGCATATATACTCCAAATTATACAGCTCAGTTGTCGACTTGCTGTTGCTGGTCGGATAAAACTTATAGATCTTATTTCCAAATAAATATGAAAAATATAAATATTTAAATATATATCTCAGGGCTTGGGTTCGGCCTCTGGTGGGAATCAGATAATCAATTTATCTTATGAACCTGAGCTTTGTAAAACTTCTAATAAAATTACTAATAAAAAAGATACATGAGTGAGCATATAATTATAATGAATCAAATATTAATAAACAGAGGGGATCTGTGCATATTTAAATAGTTAATCTCATGAATAGTTCTTAAGAATATTCCCTCTACGCTTTAAGACTTGCGCAAGTATTGATATTACTTTTAATATTTGAAAAAACCTTCAACAAGCTAGCTTTTTTTAATTGTGATTTACTCGTAGCACTGAGGGTTCTCCTCAATAGCTTTTTCAAATGAACTCACATATCAATTTTTCACAATTATGATGGCGATCCGGATTCGTTTTGATGTCCTAGGCCTTTCTGGTGGGCTGCTGTCATCTTCTCCAATGGGATTATTTAAATTCAATGACTCATGTCATACTACGACTTCACTGAGTCTTCTGAAATTCAATTTTTGATCATTCAAGCAACTTTAAATTTTTGAACATAAAATTATTGAAAAAGGGATCTAGTCTTGTGCTCTCTGAATTGGTGGATGTCCCTAGTGACCTCTGGCAAGCAATTGGGTATGGATCTTCCTCTATTCTTTTACAACCACACTTCTGACTTTTCGATTTACATAAAATTAAAATATCCACTCTCTTTGGTGGATTTGAAATACTCCACTATGATGTAATTCAAAACTGTCAAATAGTCCAAACAGCGATATCATATTACTATCTGTTGAGTGAATATTTTAGTCTTAAACTCTTATTTTATATATGTTACATAAATCTATATGTTCTATAGAGATTACAATTTCTTATTGTTTATATAAATAATACATGTATATTTTTAATTAATCCGCTTTTACCGCCGGTCAAATACTGCATTGTGATTGGTACATCCTGAAACTACATCATGCCCTGAATAAAGTTACATCCCATTTCCTTTATCTTTTTGTTTTGTTTTTTACATTTTGTTCATGCTCGTTTGATATGATAAATATTTTTGTGTTTTCTCAATCGCTTTTTCGTTTACATTGATTTGGCATGCTTGCTTACTGAACCCTCTGATCATAGTCTAAGCGAATGCTATTTATACGCAACTTATTTGCCACAAGGTGTCTGGCTAATTCTCAAAATATATGGCTCGACCGATTACTTAGGTCGCCGACTAGTAAATACCAAAGAACCTAACCTCAAAATATTATATATTATTAAATAAATAGCAATAATACTTTTATTTTCATTTGGCTGTTCAAAATCATAGCCTTGAGAGCCGTTATTATCTAATCTAGACTGTTGACGCCGTATCTGGTGATAACAATACAGCTGCTTGCTCGAGACCTATCAATTTCCTTCCATTACAAGATTTTGGGGAATATCCAAAATTATATTCTTACAATATATATATAGTATCTCGTGCTAAAATACCCCAATGGCGGCCTTGAGTTGAAAGTAAATGGAGGAATTATAATATAAACAGCATTCCATTATCTAGTCCCGTGTAATTTTTTTTATGAGCAACAATATTAATAATGGAAGAGAGAAGAGGGAATTTTTGTGAATATTGAATTTGTTACTGTAGTCATTATATTTATATTATAATCATATATCAGTTTTCCAAGGTTTTATTCACCTCTCACAATAGACCTGATTAGCTCCTACACTAAACAAACTATATCGATATTAATAAACGTACATGGAACCAACAAAATGTATATTTATATATTTATATTATAATCATATATCAGTTTTCCAAGGTTTTATTCACCTCTCACAATAGACCTGATTAGCTCCTACACTAAACAAACTATATCGATATTAATAAACGTACATGGAACCAACAAAATGTAATCCATTGATGATTGAAGCAGTCAATATGAACACAGCGAAGTGTCTGTTTTAAGCTTACAGTAACAATATTCTGAATGATGGTATGATGTTGGAGCCAATCAATCGAAGTAGGGGTGAAGGATTCATATGAAACTCAATCTGAGAGATTGTCGTTATACACGAGTAGTACCTCCCCCACATACCTCACCATACACTCCCATCACCCACCCAACCACCTACAGTCAGAACCCACAGTTGGCAGCTCTGGTTTTCAATTACATTCCCTCAATCAATTACAATTGAAATTAATTATCTCGAATGGTCATCACCCTGATTCGGCTGAATACAAATGAGTTGTCCAATGCATCCTCCCCCCCCACGCAGCAGGTTCTGGCCTCTCTATCATACCGACAGATAATTGAAGCACTTTTCAAAACTTTTATTCTTGAGTTACATCAGTGCCGTGTTGTTTTTCAATTAAGTTTCTAAACAGATGGTTGTGTTAAGAATAATTTCTTTTTTACCTGCAAATTATAACAATTATTTTCATGACTCTACTCCAATCGCTGTCGTTTGGGTTTGAAAAGAAATTTTGAATTTAAAAAAATTTTGTTTAGACGAAGATTTTCTAAAAATAAAGAAATAATTTACAAATTGTTGATAATCAGTAATAAGGAAATTTACTGATTTACTAATATTCTATTACTAATTATTCGGTATTCTCATATAATGGAATGGATTCGGGAAATATTCAAACAAACACAATAAATGTTTAGAAATTCATTATAAAAAATAAATAAAATTCCCACTTTACAAAAAATCATATACAATCATGACAGTAACCTTATTCTAAATTGATGATGGGCCCATATATTTGCTTAAAGTCTTTCATGAATTTCAATTCAGGAAAATATAATTTGATCATCACATTACCTCGGTACCGAGTCATGTCACGTAATATTTAGTAATGATGCTCCATAATTGCTGAAAAGAAAACACAGGTTGGCAATTGTCTCCTATCCTCCATATCCGTTCAACCTGTTCCTCATATGATGGACTTTGAGTCCCTTGCCTCCTAGTCATAATAGATTTATTGGATTAGTGGATTAGTCATAGTGGATTTATTTGCCATAAACAAGGATCGGATTTCAATAGTCGAAATTAGTTAGCCACAAACATGGACCGCTGTGAAATAAAGCAGTCAAGAATAATTTATAAATCTAACTTAGTACTTCTAAAAGAACAAATCAATTATTACATTAGTGTGAACGATTATCTCAAATACATTTAAACTTAAACCCTTCAAATTGTAACAGAGTCTAATTATACACTCTACTTTTTCAATGAGTTATTAATCCAGTTATAACGTTTAAAAAAAGCTATTGATAATTACTTTCCCTAAAGAACTATATGACATAATAGTTATCAGAGCAAAATAGCCTAATAATAATACTCCTATTTCACTAGCGTGAATTACTTTTCAAGTTAGTCAACTCTCAGAATGAACAAGAATTGAAATATCAACTTGAGCCACATAAGCTATCAATCTGCTCTATCGAAAGTATCATGGTTGTAATAAAATGATATAACAAATAGTTTACCTTCAATAGCGGGTTTACGCATATATGTAAATCTTCACATCATGTCGGAATATCCAAACATTCATTTAATAACATTAAAAGAGATAAACTGAAGTGAATAATCACATCGTGGAGTTGTTAAATCAAGGGCTGCTTGCTTGCAACTGAATAAGGAGAAAATAAAATTCCTCTCCTCCACCAAAACCAGCACTGTCCGGGTGCTCACCCAGAGCTGGCTAAGTCTTATCTGCACGTGAATAAGCAGAAATGAATAAATGCTCTTTTCGTTCTCATTCTTCTTCCTAAATGTTAATACTTATTCGCCAAATTATTAAAAAGGGAAATGAAATTTGATTAATAATCAAATTTCGTTTCACATTACTATCAGGTAACTCTACAATTTATCATCATAAATGCATGCATCATAATTAATCATAACAGCAAAGAAGCAAAATAATACTGTAATAACTCTTCACAATTTGTTGTAATAAGATTTCCTATAATTTATTTAAACGACTGCAAGCATTTCTAATGATTTATCAGCAACCCAAGAATTTGGTTCTGGAAACTCCAAATCATAAGCATTTCATGGGATATAGGGATAGACTGGCTGGTAGGCTCGTTTCGCTCACAATCTGGCTAGCAAGGAGTAGTCGCTCCTGGCGAATTTGAAAGTTTTCTGTTAACTCTTTCTCTAGAAAGCTGAAAACGCATGATTTATTTTGGGAGTATCTTTGAAAATTTTTCCACATCCATTCTTAGTACGCCTCTAGAAGGCTAACTGAACATAGCTGTCAAATTCCAATAACTTTTAGTTCTGTTGAGATATGAGTGAGTGTGTGAGTTAGTGAGTGAGTGAGTGAATGAATGTCATTCCGCTTCTTCATAATATTATTTGATGATAAAGGAAGGTGCTGTTGGAGAATTGAAGTAAATTGCTATAAGATTTCTCCTCTTTATGGCAGAAGAAATCCAATAGTGTTGTGTGGCAGGGGTACCTAGAGTCCTAACTCCGCCCTTAATAATGGCTATTATTATTATTTCTATCCAAGAAATACTTGGAATTTACTGAAATAATTTGATAAGAACAGTGCTGTTACACTGAAATTGGAGAAAATAAATAATAATATATTATATTCTTATGTTATCTACAAAATCTTCAAAGAGTAAAAAACTTCGTTTCTATGTTGCTATATCAATCTACTGCCCATTTATTTTTCGATTGATCTAACGCCCCAACCTCTCAATTCAGTCACTAATTGACATCAAGGTAGTAGGTTGAACTAGTTTAAAATCTAATTGGAATTCAAATGAAGAAGCGATAGAGATCACTCTGGTGTCCAAACTAGCGGGCTTGTACCCGGGGCAATTCGGATTAGCGAGAGAAGAGCAGGCAATTTAGCCATGGACGATAGAGTAGCTAGACTGGAGTGATGCATCCCCTGAGAGCATTTCATTACAGGATACTAGTCCTGTCACTGACAACTGCGACACTCCCAATCAATTATACAGAAAATCAAGTGCAATTTTTCTTAAAGATCGATCGTATTCAGAAAAGGAGAAGTGATTTCCTCTAACAACAAGATTAACATTAATTCATATTCTGGTCCAA
Source organism: Nilaparvata lugens (assembly GCF_014356525.2). NCBI lineage: Eukaryota > Metazoa > Arthropoda > Insecta > Hemiptera > Delphacidae > Nilaparvata > Nilaparvata lugens. The sequence goes on from NC_052507.1 coordinate 35,777,649, forward strand.
TTTTGTTTATTTTTTCAAATGGGTTAGTTATTAATTATATCATGAGTAATTATACTAAAAAATCTGGCGTGGCGTACTCACACAACTTTCCTTGCCGTTATGAAAATTGATCACCTGACGCTAGTGTTCACGCGCATCTCAAGTCTCATTCAAAGATCTGAGCCAGCTGGTGACTGGACAATAACGCTGGATACACACGAGATCTGCTATCTCTTCATAGTGAATGATTCAATAGAATCAACAGTTACCAACAGTTTGCAATTGAATAATGACATTTTCTCAAACTTCAAGCTTATTTTCAATTTTAGGTGAACATGTTACTCGACATTAATTGATGAGATTTTCATGCTCAATCTTTTCCACCAGTAATTCTTCGTTTGAATTATATCTGAGACCTGAAATCTGAAATCAAACTTTGCATAGATGGGGCGGAGCTCCTGAAATTTTCACAGATATGGGACTTGTGACAGTTGATATAGCTTAACAATGACTATTTCAGGTGTGAGAGGCCGAAGCCCAAAAATTCCCGGATACAAGAGCCGACCCCTGTATCCACCTTCCACCCCTGCAGTATATAGACCCAAAGGCCTCTCCTGCAGAACTTGCAACTCTCCCGCACGTGCGAGTTGCTTCTGAAAACTCAGGCCGCAGTGATAGTATGATCAGCACTGAGTTAGCGTGGCACTATGATACAGTATCATAGCACCACTCACCAGGGGCGGACCGAAATTTTCCGCCTAGTGTTAGTACTCCTACTTCAGTCTACTGGTGCTACGAGGGCACCACTTCTAAGGGTTACTGTGGCTATTTATGAATAAAAAATTTTTATTACAATATCTAGTCTTATTCTTTCCTCAATCTTCAGTCAATTTAGCCCCAGATGCCTAAGCATCAACTATAAGCCAGTCAGTCAGTCAATTAGTGATTTTATTTTTTGTAGTTTTTATATGTTTTTCTCATTTTTTTGGTTTCTATTTGATTTTCTAACTTTTAATAGTTTTTATTGATTTTTCAGAGTTTTATTAGTTTTTATTGGTTTTCATTTATTCATCGGGATGTTTTTTTTTGTGTCACAGTACCTCATAAATCTAAAGCAAACCCACGTCAAAGTCTTGTCAGAACCTCCGTCAATACCTAGTTTGGAGGAACCAACCCCAGTCAGTAGTCTTAGTCACGAATACTCCAAGCATTCTCCACAGTACAGCATTCATTACTCCTGATATTAGCAGTCAAGTTACAAGTTTTATTTCAACAAAGTTAACTTATCAGTCCGGTATAAGCCCAGCACAAGCGAGGGCACGGGGTAACCCCCAGGAAACCATGGACGGAAAAGAGGCATATGCAAAGCATATCCTGTGGGCGCAGCTCGACCCAACCCGCTCGCTGCCTCTTGACCCCTTCCAGATTCTATCTAGTCGGGATCGTGGGAGAGCTAGATCAGGGAACCACCCACTGCCCAGTGAGGCCCCCGGACAGCTGGCAGCACCATTTGACCTCTTCCAGGTTCTAGCCGATTGAGATCGTAGGATACTACCTCATGGAGCCCAGGAGCCACACAAAGGCCTCGCCCACGACCCCCAGAGGCCGCACCACGCCCCACCAGACAAGAACTCACATTTAATAGAAAAGTTTCACATTTATAGAGTTTAACACTTTCATCAATTGCCATTTAGCTATTTACCATTGGAAAAACAGCACACCAGTCCAAGGATCCTGGAAAAGACAAAATAACACATTCTAACGTTATTTTTCAATGAATAACGATTTGCCTCGGCTTGGCTGCAATCGGTAAAGCATGAGAGTTAAATTATATAAATCTGGTCGTGGTTTTCTAGAATACAATTTCGCTAAAATCTTTATAGACTCACTCAGGAGCTCTTGCAATTTATTGCTTGAACAATTTATAGAAATTTCTGGAAAGTATTATTTCCAGAGATTTAATTAACAATACAGTGTATGGCTGTGAAAACCAGTTTATTCTATTACTGATAAAATTGGATGGTAACTCTTTTGATAATTTAATACTGATAATTAATAAATAGATATGAGATTTGTACTCTGTGGTATTGGGGAATAAAATGAATGGTACACCATAAAAAATTTGATACATATATTGTATGAATAATATTAGAGTCAGACAAATATGGAAAATATATAGAGCAACAAAATATACAATAAAAACAAGAATAAATATATCAAGATAAAATATCACAGACCAGTACACTATTCTTTAGCTCTATAGCACGAAACTTTACCATGTGCTTTTTTAATTCATTGATAATATGCATTTATTTGCATGCAGCATTGGTATCGACTTGCTGTTGCTTGTCGATTTAGGTAATCTCACTTCATATCTTATTTCATAAATCATAGTATGATAAATTGACAAATCAAAGATTATAAATATATTAATTTCTATAATTTCCAGTAAATTTCTTAATAATATATATATATCTCTCAGGGCAGAAGGTTCGGCCTCTGATGGAAATAGATGAATCAATTTATCCAGTGAACAAGAGCTACATTATATTATTACAAATTTTTATATAGAATCAATGATTGAGTGAGCATTAATATTACAAGATTAGAATTTAATATTCCTTTAATTGGTATACCTTTGGATATGTAAATTGACTATTTCTTATTTAATAAAATATTTCTTATACCCTCTTAAGACTTGCACAAGTTTTTTATATTAATTTCTTAATATTTATAACCTTTCCGACGAGCTAGCTTTTATATTTATTTCACTCGAAGCACTGAGGGCGCCCAAACTTTATATTTCGACTATTTATCACTCACGTGCTGAATTTTTATAAGCTGTTGGCGGCGATCTGGATTTCCTGGTAGTCCTGGATTGTTGGTGACCGAAGTCGTCTTCTCCAAGGGATTGAATGAATATTTAAATGACTTTCGCTTTAATGCAGCATCACAAAGTCTTATAGAAAATAATTAAATGGATTTAAACTTTAAGTCTCAAAAAAGTACAATATAATAATGGGTTTTGTGCTCTACAAATTTTAATGTCCTTCCATAGTGGTGTCTCGCAGGCAAGTGGGCAGGTTCTACTTTCATTTCTACAATTTTCATTTCCAACTTGCAAATTTACATAAATTTAAATAATTCGTTACTACGCCATTTAAAGTTTCAAATAGTCCATGCCAATCTACTAAATTATTACCTATATCATATATATGATATTTTATATGTCCTCAGGCCATATCCAATACATGAACTGAATAGTAAAAATTTACAAAATCTTATCATTTATAGAAATATTTATAAATACATTTGAATCGGCTCTCTATTGCCGCCCATCGATTACTACAATTTGATTGGTTCATGCAAATTCACTACTGTATACATGCGCCTAGGAACCTCCTACTTCTTCAATACTCTAATCTATTTTTATTTGGTGGTTAAGTACATTTATTACATATAGTATATTTTTATAAGGTTTATAAGTTGTTTCTCCCTCTACAACAATCAGCCATGTGCTTTTTTAAAGTCCTCTAGTTGCATACCATTTGGTTGCAATAAATTTCTGCCAAGGTGTCTGGCTAGATTCTACATTATGTGACTTGATCGATCATTAGGTCGCCGATTAGTAGGTATTTTAAGCCTAACCTCTAATTTTCCAATACTTTATATAATTTAAAATAAGTAGCAAATAACTTTCTATTTCTATTCGGCTGCTCTAATTTTAACCGTGATACCTGATATTATCTAATCTTCTAATACGTTATTGCATTTGGCGATACTATACTAGTTATTTTATTTCAGACCTATAAAATTCTTCCAAATAGGGATTTTGTTAACCCATCAGATTTTGATACGTTACAACATACAATTAACACAAATTGAAACATTTTCAGAGCTGGCTCATTCTAGCTGTTATTAGATGTTTGACATACAGACTAGTAATCTTTCATTCCACTTCTCTCTTGATATTCTCTCTAATGAGGGCCAATCTGGAGCCAAAACGGTGTAAATATCTTTCTATTGTTCTCCTGTCCTCCACATGCATGCCACACCGATATAGAGCATGGGCCACATTATCTTCCTACCTCAAACACTGCTCACAACGAGAATTCTTCAGCACATGAAATTTCCGCAAGTATGCACCGAATTTCCCATGCCCAGTCAGCACCTGGGTTGAGTAATGATCAGGTTGCAACCAGTACCAATCTCTTCTTTCAATAACACTTGGTATCACTTCAAACAGTGATCTTCCGACTGCCGAGTTTCACCATCATTCCTCCCAGGCCAGCCAAGTTGCATCCTTAATCTCCCTCTTTCTTCTTGATGTTAATCTGCCTTCTGCTTTTGACTCATACATTGTCTTCAGCTCAATTGGCCTAAGGTCGGTGGGAAGAACTCCACACAACACACACAGCGCCTCTTGTGACACTGTTCTATAGACCCCAGTAACCTAGTTACTAGTATCTGGTAAAGCTAGTCTCTGGTATCTGTTCAATAACTTACCATATGTTGACAATCTCACTCTGTGCGCCCACGTTGAAGCAGCATAGAAAAGAATTTCCTCAAAGACTGCCTTATACTTTAGGAGTCTATCTTCAAAAGCTAGACCCCTACTTGCTATGCTTATTCGCTTTATTTTGACAAAAGTTTCCACCACTTTCCTCCCAGTGTGCATTATGTGTTCTTTGAAACTCAGCTTCTCATCCAAACAAACTCCCAGGTACTTGACCACTCCGGCATAGGAAATCAGTTCTCCCTGTAAATGTATCATCAGTCGCCGATATCTATTGAAATGTCCTTTAAGCATGAGTGCCTGCGTTTTGGCCACACTGATATTCATTTTGTGCATTCTACACCAATTTTCAATCCACTTCATTGAGGCTTCTCCCCTTTCTTCTACTGTACTCTTGATGATGCTCTGACAACCACAACCAAATCATCAGCATATGCCAACACACAACACCCTTCTGGCATTCTTATCCTTAGTAAAGAATCAAACTCAACTTTCCACATAGTGGGCCCCGAAATACTCCCCTGTGGGCAACCACGAGTTGAATACTTTCGACCTTTCATAGCTCCAACTTTATACACTACTTCTCTTTGGTCAAAATAACTTTAAATTGCAAGGTATTCCTGTTTATTTACCTCCCTCTTCTTTAACTGATACAGGACTGAAGGCGACCATAATCTGTCAAACGCTCCAGCAATGTCAATGAAAATGACATACACATATGTCTCCTCTGCTTCTTCTGATATTAACAAGAGCTTGTTTATAGCCATCTCTGTGCTTTTACCACTTCGAAATCCATATTGAGTATTCTGCAAGTTACCCTCAATTTTTATGTTATTCTCTTGTTAAGCACTCTTTCGTACCACTTCCCAACAACAGACAACAATGTTAGTGGCCTATATGACGATGGACTGTCAAAGGGCTTACCCTGTCCCTTATGTATCAACCTCAGATTACCTTTCTTCCATTCGGTCGGAAATATCCCGAGAACTACAAACGGTTGAACAAACATAACATCTTTAATTTTTGGATAACACTCTGTACAATCTCAACAGTGAGAGCATCTTCACCTGGTGCCTTCTTTCTTGCCATACCATACAGGGCTGTTTTCACCTCGTCTTCCTCAATAGCCAAACCATCTTCTAGATTTTCAAATATATCAACCTGTTCTCTCATTCTTCTGTGAAACCAATCTTCGTTACCAATCTCATCATCAGGCATAAGATGATTCAACAGCCTGGAAACTACAAATCTTGGTTCTATCTCGATACCATTCTCAAACCTCATCACTTCCAATGGTACATTGGTCTTGATCTTTCCCATAACAACCCTATATGCCAGGCCCCAGGGGTCCTCATTTGACTCCTGGCCAATAGATCTCCATGATGCTCTTTTACTTTCTCTTATTTTGGAGAAATATTCTCGCTCAAGAGCTTTATATTCAACCAGGATGAACGCTTTCCTCTCCGGATTATGAATTGACTGTAACTACAGTCTCCTCTTCCTTCTTACAGTTCTTTTTAAGTTGGTTAATTCATTGTTCCACCACCTTGTAGATTTATGCTCTGATCCTCTCCTTCCCAGCACTTGCTCACACACCGAGGTCAGACAGTTAATGAAATTTGTCACAGCAGCATCTACTTCAACGTCCAATTGCAATTTTCCAATCTGACGGGCAATCTATCTTGATAGACGAGTCCAAGCAGCATTTCTTGTGTTAAACCGTTTCTCAGGTCTAACTCCCTTCTGAGGTCTCTCTCCATCCATCTTCATACCAATTACGATCAACCGGTGATCACTGCTGCTTTCCTCAGTGTTATTCCAATTCATTTCGAAATCCTCCAGGTTTCTAGTCAAAGTCAGATCAATATTTGTTCCTTCAAACTGTCTTCTGAGATCAACATTTCAATTGTTTAAATTTCTAGCAAAAGTAAAATTTTGAACCGGCTTTCTTCCACTAACCTCTCCAATTCTGATTGACAAACATAGGAACCCTGCAAGTTAAGTTGACACACATCAATCATCGTCAAGATTGATTTTCCTTCTTCCCATGTCCACTGCTCTCAAATAAACCGGGCAACTTCTAGCGTTAACACTATGTTTACCCGGTTTCTTTTCTCTCAGACAATTTACACAAGATGCTCCCTTAGCACTCTTCTGACAATCTTTCACCAGATGATCCGTATCTCCACATCTTGAACAATGAGCCCTGTCTTCCGAGCAGGACTAGGCCATGTGCCCATATCTTAGGCATTTATTACACCACAATGGTCTTACGGAATCAGCAACTCGGTGCGATTCGTATCCTCTGTAAAGCCGACCTTTGGTGAGGAACAGTTTCCTCACCGCAGGTGCGACCTCTGCAACATAGTGTCTTCTTTCCTTATCCCTCTGTCCAGTCTTCAAAAGAGCTCTCACATTCTCTTTAAAATTCTTCTTCGAGAGCCTCGTATTTTGAGCTCTGAAATCCTCCAGAACTACCTCTTCATTGACTTCAACGGGCATATCAAAGATAATAAATTGTGGCTTCCTTTTCACCAACTTCTCAACCTCCAGTCCAGGCCTCTTTTCTTGGATTGATTTTTCAATCAAGTCCGCCGTTCTCTGATCTTCAACTGCCATCACTAGGCCAGAGCTTTAGCCTCTCTCACTCTTTCAACCCGTAACTGCTTTTTTTTGGGCTAAGGCAAGCCTCAATTTCGCTCTCAACTTTTTTGGAGCTCCTTTCCCTTTCAGGCTGTGAAGCTTGATCACAGTCTCCTGCCTTTTCTGGACCTTCACAGCTTCAGCAAATGTCCTCTGTGGCCGCTCTTTCTCCTTCCTTGCACCTTCTGTCAGGACATCCAAGGAGTTGCCCAGTTTCACAACATTCATTTTCATCTCTCTGATCCTCTCTGAGAGGTAATCAGATGATGTTTTAGACAAATTTCGATCTCCAACCCTCGTGTAATTTGCCATTTCCCCTAGCAGCCTTTCAATGTCCAACAATAGTGCTGCTGAGGTTACAACATTCGGGTGTTTCTCCACCAAAAACCTCCTCTTCCTCCCCATCATCAGAGGAGGATTGGCCAGCCCTTTTTGCTGACTCTTTTTGGGTTTTCACTGCTCCTTTGGTGCCGGGGTCTTAGTTGGGCTACTCCTTTCCTGCTCTGACCTGGAGCGCTTCTCCTGTGTCCTCTCATATTCTGGTTCCTTCTCGGATCTTGTCTGTTCCTTCTCCCTATTCTTCGGGGACTTCTTCCTCTTCATTTTCTCCAAAGCCTCCTTAATAATTTTCCTGCTCTATGTTTCGGTAGTGACAGCTTCCGATGTCCCAGCATCGGTTGATGGGTCAACTTCTGCATGTTCAACCTCCACAGCCCAGGCCTTACTAGCCAGACTCTGTTCGATCTCCTCTTCTAAAGATTTTTTTTGGCCGGAGCCAGATGCCTTTCCAGTTTTATCACTCATAACAAACGCCTTCTGTTGAAGTAACTACTCAAAATATCGATAATTCGCCAATTTCCAACTAGTACCCAATACCCCTATTTTATACAGCTTCCACTTGGCTACGATCATCAAGATCAACGCTCCGACGGACGTTGGACTCCGCCCAGCACCCTTCGTGCAATGTGCTGTTTGATTACTGTTTCTGTAACTTCTTATCTTATTCATTGAAAGGTTCAGTCGTGTCCCACTTTGTGGCGTGTACAGTTGTATCCAATGTACCTAGAATGAATTGTATTCTAGGTACATTGCAAATAAATCTATGAAAATATCCCATAGATACAATCGATGTACCTGGAATAAATTTTTTCCAATACATTTTTTTGAATTTATTTGCAAATTCAAAAATATGTTTGGAAATGTAAATTCATGTATGTGATGACAATTTGCACAATATACAATAGATATGATATTGTGGATCAACTATTTTCTTGGAGCAAATAATATTGACCAAGACAGGATAACACGTTTTCTCAAGCATTAGCTGCACAACAATCACTGTACAATTTCATAAAACTTATTAATTACTGGCTTCAATGTGATAGACGGCTCTCTTATCAGCTTCGAAACAGTTGAGATTTTTATCTTCTGCGTAGTGGTTATCCATCAATTAAGCTAATCAACTAAGTTTTGAGCACGCAACAACTTGCTTGACGAATCACTCCCTTGACAACTTGTGAGGGTGTACTTCATAACTTGCCTCGTAAACTACAAACTCACCTATTACAGTTCGGGTTAACTCCAAGCTTCTTCTTGGAATATTCAGGTATCGTATCAGAAAGAAAAATATGTATTTTGTGGTTCATCCATTTTTTTCTGTTTCTCCTAAAACTTCCTATAAAAAGCTATTATTATACATTCAGGTGACAAAAAACAATCCTCATCTTTCAAATGAAAATGTAAACCACTGGAGTAGAACTGGAGTCTACTTAAAATGTTATAGTTCCATGGAGAAACATTCTGGGACAAATACTAGAATTTTTTTTTTGTAGTACGAAGAAAGAGTTATTTATTACCTAATTTCCTTTGCCAATTTTCAAGTCAGAATGATTCTCATTTCTTAAAAAAGAGCTTTTAAAAAAGAGTATTTAGGTTTCAAGATCGTCGTGATAAAAATATGCTCTTACTGTATGTCAAATCTAGAATATAATTTTCACTGAAAAGTATTTAGATGAAAGATTTTCAAACAAGATAATATTATCTCTTTCGAAGCTTCTGATACTGTCTTGCATTATTCTTGGAATAACCTGATACATAGTATAGAATAACCTGCTTATCATAGTGAATATTGATGTATTGATGTCCTGGAGTTTCCGTTCTCCTGTAGTGTCCCTCACTTCTAGTTTTCCTCACATTCTTATTCATCATTAATAATTGTTGATTGTTATGTCAATCGATCAATCAATCAACCAATCAATAATCCTTATTGTCATAAAACACTGAGTGTTGTTTTTTCCAAAACAACTTTCTTCTTTCTCTTCTTTTCCTCCCTCCTCTTCTTCTTCTTCTTCCACTTCTTCTCCTCCCTCCGAAACAACCCATAAAAACTAAAAAAACAACCCAAATATCCAAAGTATCCAAATATTGGATACTATTCTATATTTTCCTTTAACGAATTTTAATACAAGAGGGAAATTTCCAATGTTATTGATTCACAGTATTGTATCTCTCCAGTAATACTAAATGCTTCACATGGATGTTTTACATTGTAATCGTTCCCTATTCATCCCTAGTTTGTTAGCAATTTTCGCTCACAGGTCATTTCCGGCTGATTTGATTTGCTTTGCTGGGTGCAATCCTCCTCTTTTGTGCATCATCTAATTAGCCGTGAGCGTTCGAGAGTCTTGAAACGCGAAAGAACTCATTTCACTTTGAGGAGTTTCACGCGCGTCAATATTTATATCGTATCTTTTGCAAGGGGCAGATGTTCTTTGAGGGATGAGGAAGAATCACAATTAAGTTTTAATAGAAAATTGAGCTCGTTTGTGGACGTGCACGGGCTTTGATGTTCGTCTGGGCGATACGAGAAGCTATTAAAATAAAAGAGGACTCGTCCTTGCTTCATAAATCTTGCACTCAACTTCTTTGCTCATACTCTTTCTCGTCTTTCCCCCTCCTTCTAGACCCTCGAAAGAGTCCTTCCAAGCCCCGACTACTCTCTCAATAATAAATACTGTACTTATGATCAAATATCGAACAGCTCCAATAAAAATTGCAACTGAATTCTTATTTCCAGTCTCGTGGAAGACAAGTTGAAAGTTTCGAATTCGTGGTACTATTGATGCCTCTTTCCTATCGTCATTCAAGCCTCAGAATGTAAGTTGATAGCTGAGAATGGTGATATGATGACTAATAATGCTTCATATAATACTTCTACAGTGGATTTATATTCAATACATCTTTCATTACAGTAAAAGCAGCAAACGAATGGATAGAGCAGATCAAGCAATGGGAGTTGATGATACCTGAGAATAATAATTATATTGAAGAAGAGTCATTACCACAGTTATTGTGGACACTATTATAGCAAGATTTATATTTCACTGTCAGTCTGTCAGTATAATTCTATTTTTGACATTGGTCTGCTATCCTTGTCATTGGACAGTTTCAATAACTCTTACATCCTTTTCCAACTCCTCACTGCTACTAAATTGTTGGAAATATCTTATTTGGCTCTCATTAGTACCTGTGCAGAAAATTTTACAAACTAATAGAGATTAGATTTCCTACTCTTTGGATAGACATTCTCTTTGGACAGATAAACTAAGCAGTAAGAGTAGTAGTAAACTATAAAAGGTGGTTCTATGTTTGTCGTTAATTTCTCTTCAGATTCGTAATATTTTCTTTGTGAATTTGAATTTAGTCTTCGACCATGATCCTCAATAAACTCAGACTCATTGTGATTTGACATCATAAATGATGTTAAAGAACAGATCAAGCTGGATTACCACATACCCAGTATCAGAGTAAGTGTCCGGTTCAGTGAAAATATTCTTTCCAAGACTATAAAATAAATAATTCATCAGGTTGTATTCATGTAATGTTTTATTCTTAGTAAAGGATTGAAAGATAATAGAAGGCTATTACAGATATGAGATTATTATAATTATTATAATATTTCAATAGGTTATTGGTTTCTGATATGAGCTCAGATAGTAATCGAAGAAGGTTGCAAATACTTATTTCAATCAGTGAGGATAGAATGTAATACTATCTGATTACTATATCTGATTATTTACTCTTACTCTAATATATTAGTTAATATATTAGTATATATATATACTTAAATATATTAGAGTATGTTATATACTCTTGATTATATCTGATTAATATACTCTCTTATTTCAATCATTTGATGTTTCGCTTTTTGTACTTAATCTCTTTTGAAATTCGACCCGAGATTGCAAAACATGTGTCGGTCATGAAAATAAGAAAATAATTTTGGAATTATTCCAATTCAATTGTAATGAATTCGATATGGAATTGGGTCATCGTCAACAGTTGATCAAATGTACCATGATCACAACCTACTACAATAATGAAATGTGACTCTGCTAATAAAGTATTATTAAAATTGCGTGAAATGAAACCATGACAAGTACGGTTTTCTATAAAATCTACTGACATGAGAACGTTTATCTCACAGAAGAATGAAAATAAACATTGTTTCATTTGAAGCCCTTAACTAATGAATTTTTAATCACAATATTCACATATTCATATAAATTCAATGCAAATCATCTACTTGTTTCGCCAATAGAATCTAGAATACATTATTTGAATTTAAATTCATTCTAGATTTAAGCTTTTCCGTTGAGTGGATAGCTCAAACTCCTCATAATTAACTGCTGTACTGTATTCATCACTTACCGTGCAACGAATATGATTTATATGAAACAATTTGGTACTATGTTCGATCCATTGATCAATTATTTATAATACAGAGCATTCATCATTATAATATTATATTTATATAATCATCAAACCGCTTTTTGAGAATATAAATAAATAGCGGCCACAAACGTTTCTGTAAAAGTCATTTCAGAGAATAGCCCATCTCACATAACCTGAATCGCATCTTGGAGTCTGGAGTCTCTAAAAAGAGTAGTTCCAGAAGCTGGAGAACCCACTATGTACTTGAGAAGACTGGATTTTCCGCTTCTAGTAGAAAAACAACTCCCTCTTACATGTTAGCCGCCCAATTTTCCGCTAAATTTGGATTTATCTACCGATTCAAAATCGAGGGACAAAAGAAGGGACAGTGAAGGGAAAAAGAAGTAAATCGTGATACTTCCGGTCGAATCAATTGTGGGCGGTAGGAAAAACGAGTTACCATGGCAAGGGGAAAGAGGAGGCTTCCTGAGAAAGGGAATAAAAGAGGAGAAGTAGCTGAAGAGAGCAAAGATGGTGGATCATTGGAGTGGAACAGCGGTTGAATAAGAGAACGTATCTATTGAAGAAGAAAAGAGGAATGGAATAAGGGAATATCAAGGTTAAGGAAGAAAAAATCAATAGGGAGACTAATACATGGAGTGATTATATGTAAATGGGAATGAAACAAAGAGCAGGGACATGGGCAAAAAATTACAGTAGTTTATAAACAAGAACTCAATTAAAACATCGAAAGGAGGAAAAATATACATAGGGCGTGAATGAATGGGAGTAGGAGAAAAATGATGTGACGAAAAGTCTATGTGAGAGGGGATGAATTGAATAATTGCCTCTAATAAGAGCAGAGCTAGAACTCTGGGTCCTCTCTGCCACACAATCCTTTGAATTAAGAGAAAAATATATGATAATCGACGAATTCGAAGTAATGAGAGAACTGTGAAAGTGAGAGGAGCTCACGAATATAACAAAGATAATGTGGAAAGTAAAAGGAGGAGAGCATGATGAAATGATGAGGAAAAGTGGAAGATAATTAGAAAAGAAGAAGAAATATAAGAAGAAGGAGAGGAAGAGGAAGGAGGAGAAGAAGAAGGAGAAAAATATGAAGAAGAAGAAGAGGAAGAGGAAGAGGAAGAGGAAGAGGAAGAGGAAGAGGAAGAAGAAGAAGAAGAAGAAGAAGAAGAAGAGGAAGAGGAGGAGGAAGAAGAAGGAGGGGGAAGAGGAGGAGGAGGAGGAGGAGGAGGAGGAGTGGTGAGTGGAGGATGAGGAGGAGGAGGAGGATGAATAGAAAGGGTGGGATGAGTAGGAGGAGGGTGATGAGGAGGAAGGGTAGGAGGAGTAGGAGGAGGAGAATGAGGAGGAGAAGAAGAAGATGGGGAAGAAGGATGATGAGGAGGTGGAGAAGAAGGAGAAGAAATACAAAGTGTAGTAGTAAAAAGACAGAAAGGGAATAATGAGGAGACGGGAAACATGGAATGGGGAAGAAAGATACAAATTAAGGAGTGGCGATGGAGGACAAAGAAGCTGGATTAGGAGAGAAATTAGCAAAAATATACCAAGGTAACCAAGAGAGAATATGAGAAACTACAATAAGAAACAGAGAAAGAAGAAGAATTCACGTACGGGGATGGAAGAATCAGAAAAGGAAAAGATAAATAAGAAGATGGTCGAGATGAGAAAAGCTAGAGGAGCCGACGTCCTTCTCGAAAGTCAACCTACCCTCAACTGCGGTCGAGCATGAAGGATTTAGGGCCTGTAAACCACCCCTCCCTCCTACCATTCCAACCCATCACTTTCCCCTACGGCAATAATTCTACTGGCATTTCCTCTATTGTATGAGCATTGAGTATAAGCGCGCACTTCCATTAGAGACACCCACTGCTGCTACTTGCTATCTTCCAACTGACGACATGAATTTATTCGCTTTCCATTAAAATACTTCGCGAGCCATTAAATACTTGAGCAGCGGTACCATTTTCCTCCATGTGTTCTCTCCACTGCTGCTTGGCTTTGATGCTGTCTCCATTCTTAGAACGTGCTGCTGCTCTGATTTATTCCACAGCTACTTGATTACACCTCACCTATTCCACTTAGGTATGACTATCATTGACAAAATACAATCTTCTATCCTATTCTCATTAGGGATGGGTATCGAAAGGCAAAACATCGATGAGTGAAAAACATCGAACAGTAACCATCGATGTTTTCAAACATCGATGTTTTTAAACATCATATCACCCTACGTTTTTACGGATGATACTATGAAGTCTATTATATCCTTAAGTAACACAGATAGTAAAAATTAATTTACTTTTTTATGTACATGTAAAAGAAAGATGACTTCAGTTGCGATTTTTGTTCAGAACAACTACATAAATCAATACAATCAATTCTTTCATTGTAAAATGTTGTTAATGTGTTTGAAAAAAAGCTTTTTCCAGTTCATGATAACCATTGCTTGACATAATTATTGCAAATAAACGTAATTTTTTCATATTAATGATATTATTTTATTAATTTAGTGATAAAAAATAAAAACTAAAAGATTGAGCAAACGGTTGTGCAGTAGCACAGCAATGCCTACTTTAGTTCATACAAACACACAATTTTTCCCAACATAGTGAATTATTCTTTTATGTAGAAGAGTTTGATTAATTTAATCAATCACTAGTCACTAGAGAATATATTTTTTTCCAATTTTTCTTTGAAAACTATTTTAGAGTGATAATAGTGTCACGTTATTTTTTTTAGTTAAATAACGATTAGCCTCCTGCTTGGCATCAGTCGGTAGAGCATGAAATATTTTAATAATTATAAAAATCAGGTCGTGGTTTTTTATAGGATACAGTCTCACTTTAGTACGACATGTTCTTGTCATCATACATTAATGGGCTCATACAGGAGCTTATGAAAATTATACTGATAATTTATTTAAAAAAAATTATATGGTACTTATCCTATAGTATTGAGGAATGAAAATAAATCGCACACCATAAACAATTTGATACATATATTAACAAATATTTCGAAAATAAATCAGAGCAAAAAAATATATAGAGCGACAAAAAATATATAATATAAGATAAATCAATAAAATATCACAGGTTAAATACTATTCTTTAAATTTTATAGCACGAAACGTTACCATGTGCTTTTATTTTTATGATCATATGCATTTATTTGCATGTAGCTGCGATATCAGCTTGCCAATACCTGTCGACTTGGACAATTCTATTTTGAATAGATTTTTAGGTCAGCATGATAAACTGACAAACTAGTAATCCCAATATATATATTAAATTCTATAGTTTCTAATAGATTTCTTTGTAATAAATATATATTTTATCTCAGGGTGCGAGATTCGGCACCTGAAGGAATAAATAGAGCAATTCATCTAGTGAATCAGAGCTACAACAAACTATCGCAAATTATATTGCAGAAATTAATGATCATATGAATGTGTATTAACAGCCTAAATTTTATACTTCTTGGTGGTCCTGGATTATTGTAGCCGGAGTCGTCTCTTCCAAGGGGTTACAAAATTATTTAAAAAATGACTTTTGCTTTATAAGAGCATCACAAAGTCTTATAAGAAATTTAGTAATTCAATTTAACTTTAAATTATTACAAGGTATTACGCTCTATAATTTTTAGTGACCTCTCATGGTGGCAGTTGGCAGGCGAGTGTGGTTCTCGTTTCTCAATTTTACAATTTTCATTTCCGATTTCTAAATTTGCATAAAATTTGAATATTCTAGTCCTCCGCCATTCAAGGCTCAAATAGACCGTATTTAAATATTAAATTATTACTTATGTTATATATTTAATAATTTCTTTGCCTTCGGGCCATATCCAAAACATAGACTATACAACAATTTTTTATAAATTCTATTTATTTGTAGAAATATATACAAATATTTTTGAATCGGCTCACTATTGCCGTCTATCACTTGCCACTATTTGATTGGTGCATGCAAATTATTACAGTATTCATGCGCCCAGTAACCTCCTACTTCCTTAATACATTTAATTATTTTTGTTGGGGTTTTTAAATATGCTCTTTACATGCTAAGTAATTTTTTATAGGTTATTAGTTGTTTCATACATTACAATAATTAGCCACGAGAGACCTTTAGTTCCTCAAATTGCATACTGTTTTGCCACAATAAATTTCTGCCAAGGTGTTTGGTCAGATTCTACGTTGTATGGCTCGGTCGATCGTTAGGTCGCCGATCAGTAAATATTTTATGCCTAACCTCAATTTTCAATATTTTATATAATATTATATATTAGCAAAATTTATTTCCATTCCTCTTAGGCTGTTGTACAGTTTAGCCAGTACGTCTGATATTATCTAATCTTTACGTTATCTCTTTGGCGATATTAGCCAATTACTTCACTTAGACCTATAAATATTTCAGCTAGGGATTTTTATTTATCTATCCAAATTAAAATATGTTACAATAGCTACCAAATAAGAGTGATGAAATTGAGCAAGTGATGACTTGAGGAAGAACTATGAGGCTTTTTTAATGCAAATCGACCTCTATTATTGAAGATTTCCATAAAATATGTGCAATTTGAATAAATAATGATTTAGTAATCAGAAAAATTCATTTATAAAATTATTATAAACACCTTTTTAATCCAGAGAATGAAAATTTTGTATGAGATTATATAAGAGGTATTAATAAAATAGGGATTTTTTTTGTATTGGCTTATCAAAAAACATGAAATAGATGAAATGAACAATACGATGAAGTAAAATTGAGCTTTGTAAATTTAACATAAAAATTTGACATTTAAATACAAAATACTGCAGTTTGATAGAGTTTGAGAGTTTCTACTGTGCCAGAGCTGTACGACAAATTATGGAAATTCTGAAGAGAGCTGTAACAGAAAAAGAGGGTAGCCAGCGATGCTGGATATGAGAGCTGACGTGCAGGCACCCGTCTTTTATGTTCAGAGCTGTAGTGAGAAATGCAGTATCCAGCTTCTGGATATAAGAGCGCAAAGGGTTAATCTCCTCTTCCATCCTAACTTACCTCTTCTGTGAATTGAAAATTTGCAATAATAATGTATTATTATTTTTGTGAATAATACCTTGACAAAAATGAAAATACAATTTGGAAGCTTGGAAAATATATCGAAAATCGTAATTTTCAAGTTTATTCTGAAATTTTTTAAGTAAAGTTTGATAGTTAATTATTATTTGCGGATATTCCGCATATTTGATAATAACAGTTGGACAGCTCCTGGATATTGAAAAGTGAACACTCGTTGCTTCAAATGATTCCAAAACTGAAAAGGCAAACTATGACATTAGAAAGTGCGTTACTTGAGGATTTATTTCCATGTGAATGGAATTGATTTGAGTCTACTTTTAGGCTCAACTCACACTTACGCGATTCAGGTCGAGAAGAGACTCGACTCTAGTCGAGAGCATGTGTTTCCAATGGTGACACTCAGACCAGTCGATTTTAGTCTCCGCGACGTCACCATTTGAAAACACATGCTCTCAACTAGAGTCAAGTCTCTTCTCGACCTGAGTCGCGTGTGAGTTGAGCCACTACCTCCGTTTACGGAGGTAGTGGTTGAGCCTACTCTAGATAGTAGATTACTTTCCTCAACAGCTGAGACAATTTGTTTTCATTTTAATGATGGCGATTCTGAAATTGACATGACTGAAGGATACAAAAAACCTCTTCATCTCAAGATAATCCTCTTCAAAGAAAAAAAAAACCTTGAATGAATTAAAAAAAAAATTGGAATTGTTTTTACTCTGTAGTTAAGAAAAACATCGGATGACCGATGTCTAGGTAAAACCATCGATAAGTGGAAAACATCGAACAGTCAACATCGATGTTAAAAACATCGATGTTTGATGTCGAAACATCGATGTTTTTAAACATCGATGTATCGATACCCATCCCTACTTCTCATACTCCTCGATCGAATTTTCTCAACCGGTTGACTGGACACCAAGTGAACCAGGGAGAGGTGAGAAGGTCTGATTGTTATAATCTATTGATCTTTTATTGCTGAATATCTCTTGAACAGAAATCTCGTTATAGGATGATGCAAATTAACCTCAAATTCCTTTTTTTAATGTTTTCATACACCGACTGTATTATTCCCAATGTAATTGAATAATACCGGATCGGGAGACATCATTACATAACAGACAATAGAAGAGCTCCATATTCTGATTAAAAGTCAATATTGTGAATGGGAATCCTCACGTCATTGAAAAAAATATATATGTAAAGATTTGATCAAAGTAATTATTAAAGGGACTACCATAAGTGATCATGAGATTTTGCAAGTGACATTATACAGAGTGAGTGAGTATAGGAACCCTTCAATAATTTGGAGAGTGTTGTAGATATAATACTGTAACTTTCAGAATAAGTTATTAATTAAATACTCCACCTTTTGACGAACAACTGAATTTCAACCCCTCATTAGGAGGTGACTTAGGGGTTGTAACTCGAATATTTTAAATGTAAACACCCATCGTGTGGTACATCATTTTAAAGACCTCTTCAAAACAAGAAAGATGGCATGGATAAAAATGTTGTTTAATACTTTTATCCAAAATGGCGGCTGATTGAACTTCATCAATTATTTCTTCAAAACCTAAAACTTCAATCAGCCGCCATTTTGGATAAAAGTATCATAGAACATTTTTATTGATGTCATATGTCTTGTTCCAGAAAGGCTTTAAAAATGAGTGTTTACATTCATAATATTTGACTTACAACCCCTTATTTCCTTTGAAACTAAGAATTTAATCAGCCGCCATTTTGGATACAAATATCATAGAACATTTTTCTCGATGCCATCTTCCTTGATTTAGAAAAGCCTCCAAAATTATGTACCACACAATGGGTGTTTACATTGGAAATATTCGACTTACAACCCCTAAGTCATCCCCTTATAAGGGGTTGAGATTCAGTTGTACGTCAAACGGTAGAGTATTTGACTAATAACTTACCCTGAAAGAACAGTATCATTTCTACAACAGTCTCCAACTTATTGAAGTGTTCCCTGTAACAATATTCATTGTTCCAATTGTGAATGATGAGGATTATGCGAATTATCATGAGAAGTCAGTCTGTTATAACAATGTATTTTGCTGCTTTGTTTTTCTGCGTTGTGTTATGTTGACTCTGTAAGTGTTGTCACGTTATTTTTTATAATTAAATAACGATTAGCCTCCTGCTTGGCATCAATCGGTAGAGCATGAGAAATATTTCAATAATTATAAAATCTGATCGTGGTTTTACTAGGATATAGTCTCATAAAAATCTTTATAGGCCCAGACATGAGCTTCACAATAATACTGATAATTTATAAAATATATATATATATATATATATATATATATATAAAACTTATCCTATAGTATTGAGGAATAAAAAAAAATCGTACACCATAAAAAATTTGATACATATATTAACAAATATCTCAAAAAATAAGTCAAAACAAAAATATATAGAGCGACAGAAATATATATAATATAACAAGAAACGAAATCAATAAAAATATCACAGGTTAATACTATTTTTTAGGTTCTATAGCACGAAATGTTACCATGTGCTTTCATTTCATGATCATTTATGCCTCTATTTGCATGTAGCTTTGATATCAACTTGCTGATACTTGTCAACTTGGACGATTCTATTTCGTATATTAGTTTCTTAAATCAGCAAGATAAATTGACAAACCAATAATCCTAATATATTTATTAAATTCTATGGTTTTCAATAGATTCCTTTATATAAATATTTTTTATCTCAGAGTGCGAGATTCGGCACCTGACGGAATAGATAGATCAATTAATCTAGTGAATCAGAGCTACTTTATATTATCGCAAATTATATTGCAGAAATTAATGATCATATGAATATTGTATTAACAGCCTAGAACTTAGTATTCTTTGATTGATAGATCTTTTGATATATGGATTGATTCGTTACTATCTAATAAAAATACCTTTTATACTATCTTTACTTGCGCAAGTATTTTTTACCAAATTCTTAATTTATAAAAAACCCTTTCGACGAGCTAGCTTTGATTCTTATTTCATTTCGAAGCACTGAGGGCGCCCTATCACTATTACGAATATTTTTCACTCACGTGCTGAAATTTTCTATGAGCTGCTGATGTCGATCCAAACTCCTGGTGGTCCTGGATTATTTGTAGCCGGAGTCGTCTCTTCCAAGGGGTTAAAAAATTATTTAAAATGACTTCTGCTTTACATTAGCATCACAAAGTCTTATGAAAAAATTTAGAAATTCGATTTAACTTCAAGTTATTAAAAGGTATAGCAAGATATTATGCTCTATAATTTTTGGTGACATCTCATGGTGGTCGTTGGCAGGCAAGTGTCGAAGTTCTCTTTTCTAATTCACAATTTTTCATTTCCGATTTCCAAATTTACATGAAATTTAAATATTCTGTTCCTCCGCCATTCATGGCTCAAATAGACCGTACATTATTAAATTATTACTCATGTTACATCTTTAATAATTTATTTGCCTTCGGGCCGTATCCAAAACATGAACTGCACAATAATAATTTATAAATTCTTATCATTTGTAGAAATATATACAAATATATTTGAATCGGCTCACTACTGCCGCCTATCAATTGCCACCATTTGATTGGTGCATGCAAATTATTATAGTATTCATGCGCCTAGTAACCTCCTACTTCCTTAATACATTTAATTATTTTTGTTTGGGTTTTTTAATATGGTTTTTACATGCAAAGTAATTTTATAAAGGTTCTAGATTGATTCTTATATTACAACAATTAGCCACGTGTAACCTTTGGTTCCTCAAGTTGAATACTGTTTCGCTACAATAAGTTTCTGCCAAAGTGTTTGGTCAGATTCTACATTATGACACTCGGTCGATCATATGGTCGCCGATCAGTAGATGTTTTACGCCTAACCTCAAATTTCCAATATTTTATATAATATTATAAGGTAGCAAAAATTATTTACATTCCTATTTGGCTGTTGTAAATTTATCCGTGATGCCTGATATTATCTAATCTTTAATTTATCATCTTTGGCGATACTAGCCTACTATTTCACTTAGACCTATAAATTCCTTCAAATAGGAATTTTTATTTATCCATCCAATTTCCAATACGTTAAAGTGTGTGCGTTGAAGTTATTGTACTAGGAAAATCAACGATTTCCCTGGAGCATCAGCTTGATTCATGACCTTATAAGGCAAGGAATTTGTGTCCGATTAATTATCAATCATGCCTTATTTGGTTAGGAATTTGGAAAATAGCTGTTGCTTGGTGGGAGAATGTATCTTAAATTATAGTTGTACCGTTCCATTCTATTGGCAGAAATTCTAATGAATATTTCCAATAAAATAGTAACTGCCAATCACAGTTAACGTTGGTTAGGTTCCTATCTAGTGAGGCCGTTCACAGCTGTCCACGGCAAGACGAGAGAAGTGATGTGTTTTCATTCAGCGTCTGTCCATTGCCGCTAGCAGAACTGAATAATGTAGTCTCAGTATTTTGTGTTAATCATGGCTTTTATGCCAGCTTTAGGCATGTTAATATTTGGCTGTGGAACCATCTGTTCCAATAGCATGTTTCAGTTTTTTTTCCGCCTCAGTAAATGCTTTAATTAAGAACAGAGGATATCAAATTTGTCACCTCACAATGGAGATTATCCTCCTATTACCGCTACTAAAGGTACGTCATAGATTATAATATACTTAAGGAAATTATTATCGATGAAAGCTTCCATAAAGTATTAAATTTATTGTGATAGATACATTTTAGTGTTAATGTATTGTGATAGATTTATTGAGTATAGTCCTATTGATTCTCTTGTAATGGAAGATGGTAATGGTAATTCAAACTGATGAGTGATAGACGAAAATGAACGGTAAATGCTCTTGTAGAAATGTAGAGTACCTATAAGAAGATATTTCTGAAGAGGAAGCTATTAACCTAAATTTCAATTACTGTTGTTTTAAATCCAAATTGACTGATGTTTATAGTATATTATTATGAGTTCTATCAGTATTTTGTGATATAGATTGTATTTGTTTTGCTGATTCTAATGAAAAGCTTTCTTGATTCTTAAGGAAACACCTATCATGTAATTTATCTTTTAAATTACACTATATGTAATTTTATGTAAGAAAACAGACTGAACGAACTAAGAACAATACTCGAGAGATCTTATAATGAAGAGCTATTCCATCAACTAGTGAATTAAAGTATTGTATTATGGAATAATAAATATGTTCTCACCTCTTTGTATATAGGGAATGACCCTGACTACAAATAAATTCAAATCAATAAATTCAAATTAAATCAAGATATAAAAGTAATGGCTATTTGCATTTTAAAGTATTTTTTTGTATTTGAATTTCATATAGGAAGAACCTACATAATGCTGATTTAATGATATAACTGAAGTTAAGTCTGTTTCATCTTAGTTTATGTTTTATTCTAACAGCAGTCAATGTACGAGTCCCTCAATGTACGGGTCCATCAATGTAGGGGTACATCAATGCACGGGTTCATCAATTCACGGGTCCATCAATGTACGGGTTCATCAATGTAGCCTACGGGTTCATCAATGTATGGGTCCACGAATGTCTCGTGAACGTGTGTCTTTAAGCCGCTGAGATGCCTCTAAATCGATGGCAGTCCTAGAAGCTTGGGGTATGCTGTCTCCTGACGTGTAGAGCTCAATCACCGAGCCTAGATTCAAATTGAAGAAACAGCTTTGAGGTAACAACTTTTTCCAAATTAAACAAACGTCCCAGGAACTCCGGATGTGGCAGAATGGGTTTTAGTGACTATAGGCTTTCAAAAAAGGAGGGTGAAACGTGAACCATTAAATCAATTAAAACATGCTGAGTTAGAGTCCTTTCTGTGTTAAATCGTAACTTCAGATTAACTCAGATTAACTTCTGAGGAATATCTATGATAATTTTCGATTCTTCTTCCTGAAATTAGAGTCCTTAAAGCTTCTCATGATTCAATCTAAGATGTTTTCAATGTAAAGCAGACAAAGTAGGATACTATCGAATTAGCTATATCGGAGATAACTTTCTAAATTTAGTGATTCTATTTTCGGTTTTGATGATGCAACTTAAATTTTGTTCTATATACTGTTGAATTTAACTGTGAGAGGCGACAATATATTTGATATCTTCTCTCTATCTCATAGTCTCTTTTGTCATTTCTGGATTCCCGCTCTCTAGCACTAAGTATGTTTATCAAGCATCCCTCTTATTAAGTTATATTGTGTGTGCTTCTAAATCCTAAATTCCAAATTATCTTCCCAAATTCATAGCACGGCACATTCCATACATAATGACTCACTTTGTATATTGATTTTAATATGGCATCTTGAATTCATCATCATATGGCATGGGTAAGTTCAATACCGAATTACAACCTAACGTAAGAAGAAGGTTGATGAAGAGTGAACAACAATAACTTTCCAAAATCTTCAGATAAATCACTGCTACACTGTGTCAAATAATACATTGTCCGGATGTGATGTATTCTTCCTAACTGACTCAGTGACCATACAATATGAACTCAGTGACAGTTGAATCTGACATCAGTCAGTCAGTTAATCTTATTCAAGGCATCAATCATTGACACAGTACACAGTACCTGAGTATATGCGTATATACGCATCCACGTGTGGGCCTATTTCACATTGCCAATCCATTAAATAAATTGAAGACGCAACCAAATCAGTTTTAATTTGAAGGACGTTTGCAATATCGAGAGAATGAATGTTCTCGTTAGCTAAAAGCATTGGATGCGGTTGCAAACTAGACGTATCAAGGGATTAAATATCAAGAGAGTCATGGAGAGGAAGAGGGAGCAGATGAGAGCTTGTTGAGTTTGATAAAACCATTGAAGGGAGAAAAGAGAAACATACTAATGAGAACATTGATTAGATAAACATGAAAATAGGGAAAGGAAATAGATGAACACGGGATAGAATCGCATTTATTATTTTTTCGCTCTGTATAGGAATTCCAGTCAAGGACCTTATATTCTCGTGGGAGGAAGCTAGGAAGAGGTTGTGAAGAAATAGAAAAAAGAGGAGGAAGATATTATCATAGGGATGAAGAACAAAGAAAAATCTATAAAGTTTGGAAATCAATGAAAATATTAAGATTGACAAAAAGTACAAGTCTGAGTTGATGAGAAGAGATAGAAAAAAAAACAATAATTGAAGAAGATGAGACAGACACATAGAATAACAATGTATTTTGTTCTGATTATATCATGATAATATAAAAAGTATGTTCAAAATAATATTTAGAGTGAAAACAAATCCAGTCACCTTGGAAAGATTCAGTAGGAATGGAAGTGTAGTCATTTGATGATTGAGATACAGATAGAAGAGAAATAAAATAAATATATATGCATATAATATATTCATCTCGAAGGCTAGGGATTCCCATTGATTTTATATAAAACAAATATAAAATTTTCCATTAGTTCTAGTCCTCCATTCTCAACATGTATTCAATAAAACAAAGGAGAATGTGTTCTGAATCAAGAAAGAGAAAAGAGCTCAATGAGAAAAAATATTAACAGTTTGAGTCAGGTAGAGAGATAGAGAGTGTAAAGAGTAAAGGATAACAAGCAGTAAGATGAAGAAAATTTATTGTGGTAGGCAGCAGATAAGGCGTGTGTAAAGAAGGGGTTGATCAAGGGTGCAAAAACGACAAGCACAGTCGCGCACAAGTTTTGTTCAGGCGGGGGGGAACAGAGCAGTGCATAGAGCAAGAGGAATATGGAGTGACCGCAGCGCAGCGGTCAGTAATTTAGAGTCTACTGAGGAACGACAACGACTATTTCAAGGGGGAGAGGGAGTACCCTGAAGGGGGGTGTAAGGACCTCGAGATTGGTCAGCCATCCACATTGCACCTAAGGGAGGCATATTTCACGCAGACTTCTTCTTAGGGCACGACCCTTCCCGACTTGCCCTCGAGAGCAGCATCCCAACTTAACTTACTGCCAGAGTCCCGACCGCTTCTGCCTCCTCTAAAAACGACTATCAACATTCGAAAACAAGTTTGTTACTCGACTGACAGCAGCGACGATCGCGTCGGACAGCGTGACAGCGGGACAGCGGCAACCTCGACGATCGCACTGCTCCGTCGGTTATTCTCGCTGAAAACGGCCGTTGAGAAAACTTTGTATTGGGAAGATTACCTAAAATAAATTTCAGCAATGTTGCTTCATCCATAAGTGTTCGTATTCTAATAATTTTCAACCAATTGGGGTATTCACTAATTCATACATTGGGTGAATATGGATGAATATACAGTAGAACTCCAATTTATTATCCGAACTCCGACTATCTGAATCGCCGATTATCCGAATTACTTTCAGGTGGAAAATTTGTCCAAAAAAGGTTTAATTGTGCTATTATACTGTATTGTTTTTTACCATGGCTTCGAAAAGAAAACGTGTTGTGCTATCGTTAGCGGACAAACTGGAAATTATAGAGCAACTCGATAAAGGTGTAACAGGTAAGAAGTTGTCTGAGATTTATGGTGTTGGACAAGCAACAATTTGTGGAATTAAAAACAGTAAGTCAACACTTTTAAACTTTGTTTCGGTGCTTGAAAATGAAGATGGGAGGAAACCAATGAAGACAGCAACGAACAAACATTTTGGAAGATGCCGCGTTTAAATGGTTTTTGCAGCAACGTTCTATGGGAAATCCCATTTCAGGTCCAACCCTTTGTGGAAAAGCCAAAATCTTAGCAGAAAAGCATTGACGGAGATTTTTAAAAAACAATGATTTTTATTTCTAATCTTGAACATAAGTACATTTTATTTATATTTGAAACATGTGGAAATATCATGTTTCTTTCATTTAATTCAATAAAAAAATAGTGCAATATCAAAACGTAGCTTCTTTTCTCTCCAATGGCAATTTTTAAAAAAAACTCCGATTATTTGATTATTTGAATGGGTCCCGGTCCCCATTAATTCGGGTAATTGGATTTCTACCGTAGCTTGATAGGAATTTATTATGGACATTCTCTCCCAATCTGAATGGTTGGATGTAACTATACTGATTAATATTTGATTACCTTATTATTATTATTCGTATATTATGGATTGATTATACAATTTGATATTGTTGCACTCATCTGCATGATTAATTTGCAAACTCAATTTAAAACTTGATTAGCATCATCACTTGGTTTAATTAGTTCAATAGTTTAATTACCTTATTATTTTTTTAATATTATAGTTTGTTTATATAATTAATTATGCATGAGAATTTTCATGATATATCATAATTTATAGTATTTCGACATTATTATGATCTACGTTAAGGAGGCAGTTGTGGGTTTCGACCTGTTGTCTCCAAAGTGATATTGTGAATAAATAAATGGATACATATCAACAGATATCCTTGCCAGTTCTCCTCTCCTCTTCAAACTCTCTATATCTCCACCTTTATCATAATTTTGTCATCATTATCATTAACTGATGATATCAGTTGATATTGGGTGGGGTTACGGATTGTAAGAAGATTTTGAATAACTCATCTAATAATTCATCTTCTAGAGGAGTCAGAGTCTAGTTACTTACTTCTAAAATTGAAGAGATGATTTATACTGGAGAGATAAATTATAATTAAGAGATATAATTTTATACTCTGTATACATTACATGGAGATTTTTATTAACGTTTAGATCTTCTGGAGGACCCAGGTTCTAGTACCTCCTCTTTTCATCCTATCAAAACTCAATTGAAGAGATAATTATTCTCATCAATCATATCCACAAGTTATAATTGACTTATAATTCCTCTGATGTTTAAGGGTAAGGCGTCAAGGTGTTTCAAAACGAGTCCATCCCCTTTCTTTCTCATCAATAATTTTGTAAAATGCTTCAAATCGGACTGAATAATATCCCATTCAACACTATAACAACACATGAAAATTACTAGGAAATTGCATTTATTAAAATGCTAATGAATTTAAAATTATCATAAAATGAAAACCCATTAAATGCTGTAAATCACCCTGAAGACTTCTGCTAAAGCAAATATTGATAGCTGATGATTGTAGAAACAGCAAGGACCTATGAAGAGGCTCTCTACATCACCAGCAAAATGTTGAGGCAATCCAGCTTTTGGACAACTCAACATTAACAGGGAGATTGAAAAGGAAGAAGTCAACAGATCTAGTGTAAACCTCCAGGAGTGCTTAGTGAAAGTGGGGGGAATAATAACATATCAATTTAGTGAAGAAATTATGAATGAGCTGATTCAGAACAAGGAGAATCCATTACAAGACTGATCGTTAGTCCTATTACTAGGTACAGTTATATTCAATTGAAAAAATATATTGATAACTGGGTAAACAGCTAGATGGAAACTCGATGTGCGCTACTATTCAAAAAAAATCTGGTGTGGTACACTCACACAACTTTCCTTGCTCATATTTGAAACTACGATCAGACTTCTGTATATGTGTATTGTGATGAAACTTTTAAATAAATCTCTTGAAAGGAGAGAATCAACCAGAAAAATTGTAATTACCCTCATAGAATGAAAGAATCTGCTAAACGAATAGTTAGCGACCGAGCGATAAAGCTTCCTTATCAACAGCTGTGTATCAGATAAGAGTACCGTTCTGTACTACACATTTTTCTAAAGAATTATTTAATAAAATTAAAATTACTTTGCAAATTGAGTACGAATCGTTTATGAATAGCTCATTGAATTTTGAGGTTACACTTTGTTTACTATTGATCAGATGTTTTGGAGCAGCTCAAACACAGCTGACTGATTCAATATATTATAAAATGTCATGCCAGGTTTTCATGCAAGCTGTAATATTATTTCTAAAATTAAGAAATATTGATAAAGAACCAAGAATTTCGAATAAAAAAATAAAATGTATGTATTATTGTTGAAATTATTTATTATTTACGAAATTATATTATAATGTCAAGTGATATTGTAACTAACTAGGTCATAGCATGAATATTGTATTATTGATAAGAGCAGCAAAAATTAATTATAACAGTTTCAAACATAATAAGAATTGTATAGGAATATTAAATTATCAATTATTGTTTCAACTGAGCCACATGGTGAATCTCTTTGGCAAGTCTAAGCCAATCGTATGCCATAGAAATAGCACCAAAAAGGTGATCGTTTGAAAACATCATATGTTAATCTATTATCAGACAACAAACCTGTCTTATCATATATGCTAGTGCATGTACACTGTATAGAGGAACTCTATCTAGAGAATTAAGCAGTTTGAAAAATTATACAAATTAAGCTATTGTTGTGATTAAAGGAATTACATTTTACTGCTTGCCACTGACGTCATGCCTACGTCATAATCATCCTACCAATGGCAAATTTTCATGCAAATTAATTACACAGAGATTCTCAGAGAAAAGGTTCTAGCCAAGAAGCTTAGAAGAAAGACAGGCACTTCCCTTTCGAAATCCTCACCAGCAAGACCTTGTTAAAAGTTACCAGACCTATTTGTGAAATTTTGTTCGATTTTATATGTTTTATCTGTGAGCCAATATTTTAGGCTATTTTATTCGTTATTTGTAAATTTGTGTCATCAATCGATAATTCAAGAAATTCAAGTTCAATTATTCCTTAATTAATTTGGTGAAAGAGATATTAAATTAAAATTCCACACGTGCTGAGACCGAAGCCTGGACCCGCTGCCGATGAAACGAATTTGATCTAAAGAAAAAACCACGACCGCCAAGGAGTTTCACGTGAGTTTTAAATTTAAAAGGGGCCTCAATCTACGCTTCGAAAAATATTACAGTTGTCACGTTATTTTTTATAGTTAAATAACGATTAGCCTCCTGCTTGGCATCAATCGGTAGAGCATGAGAAATATTTCAATAATTATAAAATCTGATCATGGTTTTACTAGGATATAGTCTCATAAAAATCTTTATAGACCCAAATATGAGCTTCCACAATAATACTGATAATTTATAAAAAAAATATATATATATAAAACTTATCCTATAGTATTGAGGAATAAAAATAAATCGTACACCATAAAAAATTTGATACATATATTAACAAATATCTCAAAAAATAAGTCAAAACAAAAAATATATAGAGCGACAGAAGTATATATAATACTAGCAAGAACCCGTGCTTCGCAAGGATCTATTTTAAAACTTGACAAAATGAAAACTTGACGTAATGAAATTTTGAAGAATTGAGAATAGGCCTATAACCATCCTTGGTTAATTAAGAATCTATAAGCAAAATTTCAAGCTAATTAGTCCAGTAGTTCAGACGTGATGATGCGTCAAACATAATTTTCCTATCCCGTACGTGCATAAGCCAGCTCTTTACTCTACATAATTATTATAGATATAGTTAACGACTGCAAGAGATAGGACTGTGGAACAGAATAGTGGTGAAACTATGATAGCGCCAGAAGTGTCTCAAACACAATAGTAGGTACTACATGAACTTTTTGAAAGTGATTTGAAAAAAATTAAAAACAACATAACTGAATCCTTATCATTCTACCTTCATTTAGCGAGGCTTTTGTTTGAGCCGAATGAAAATCTATTTATAAAAAAATGAATGTCTGTTTGTGTGTTTGTTTGTATGCTTGTTTGTTCCCTGTAGACTTGAAAACTACTTGACATAACGGCATGAAACTTTGGGAATACGGTATGTTGTGTGAATATTGGGGATGGTTTCTGAACAGAAATTTTAATAGGGGGGCTAATAATAATTATTTATTAATCCATTTTACAGACATATGTTTTCGAAATTTTCGGCCGAGCGGCTACTGAAGAACGAAAAGATGATCATGATTCAAGATCATATTGTGAAAATATGATTTAGCATCTAAAGTTACCAGCTGTAATAAACATATCACCCTGAGATGAATTATTGTGTACTGGTATTAAAACGGTAGTTTGGAGTTGAAGTGTAGTTGATTGGTACCAGCTGTTGATAATGGTTCCTTAGAAGACCTATACAAATAATTATCACTCCCCTATCATTGAGAAACTGGAAAATATTGGAAAAAATTATTCACCTAATGAAAGAGAGTATATATATATATTGTATAGTATATATGTATAGTATTCATATTGCATGCATTCATTAATTACTGAAGAATTAAAGAATAATTTACAATTTTTTGAATTCAGCTTAGCTTATATTCATCCTAAAATGGAAAGAATATGGAATTCTGTGTGATTCATCGTACATCGCATATTTCCTGGACCATACATCGACAATCTACAACTATGAAAACATTGAATATTTTTCTTTGAAACACAGATATAACCATTTTTTAATTGAAAACTTTACTGATAGATATTAGGCTACTATCAATTGATTGAGAAGAACAATATGTTTTCGGAATAACGAATGCTGCATGACTAAGCACATAGGAAGTCCGTATTGAGATGTAAATGAACATGTTGATTGTCAGATAAATTCCATGATTCACCAAATAAAGTCAAGTGTAACATGAGATACATTGGCGGTACGGAGTTCACTGGGTAAGCTAATTGTAAATTAAGCTTTATTATTAATTGACAACGCTGAAAAAGACAGGCTCAATCACCAGGAATACTATAAATCTATGAGGGACCAGTAAGCCATTAATTTTGAGTAGTTCAATTACTTCCATTATGGACACTGGATACATTATGGACAATCAATACGTATGAAATTTATTAGCTACCGTTCAGAATGAAAAAAATTTTGATTGCAGTGACCCCGACTTCTGTATTATGAATAACCATTCGGATCAATAATATAAGGAATTACTCGCATCTCTCATCAACTCGTAATTTTTATTCACAAAATATTAACAAAAAAAAAATATATATATATTGAGTTATATATAATAAACTCACAGCTAGTGGTAAAGTTTGTCTTTTTCTGGCCGCGCTACAAATAAATATAGGTATATGTTTGACATTTTGTTTCTGTAATCTTGTTGTCTATTAAGAAAGTTTTCAATGTGATTTTTGATGGCAATAAAAATTTGAATTTGCAAAGAGAATTATCAACAAACTCCTAACCAAAGAAAACCTTTGTGCTCTGTTCTAATCGGAGTGTATGAGACTCCATATACAGCTGATAGAAGGCGCAAACCGAACTGGCCAAGCATACAATGATGGAACAAACACGTGGTAAGCTCATGCTCTCAATCAACGCAAAATCAATTCGATCAGCTAATTGATGAAATTGTTTTAAGCTTTACAATGATTACAACATATGTTAGAATATCATGTGTCAATTATCTCAGTTCCATATGGAGTTCACATTACCATAAGCTTACTTAATAGGATCCTTCTTCATCCTTTGAAATCCTTAGTGGCAAAATATCTCAAAATCCATTCTTAGTGCGCATCTAGCATGTTTGAAGAATATTTGTGCAAGGTTTTAAGTCTGTAGGCCAATTAGTTTGAGCTGTAGTGTGATTTTATATTAAAATTTTCGAAAAGTGCCCTCTCCTGAACCCTCCTGTGCTCCTGATTGGAATTTTTCTGCATAGATCTGATTTTTCTCGTACCTGAACGAAAAAGTTCCTCATGACTTTGCTGAACGGTTAAAAAGTGAAAATTTTGAGGGTGCTGGGGGGGGGGCAGATTTCTGAAAATCCTTTTGTAGTGGATGTTTTGAGGCTACAATAAACAATTGTGCGAAATTTCAAGTTTTTAGGCTCAGTAGTTTGGGCTGTGGTGTGATTTCAGTTTGTCGGGGCTTAGCCTTTCAGATATAGGTAGAAGAAGAAGAAGAAGATGAAGAAGAAGAAGAAGAAGAAGAAGAAGTAGAAGAAGAAGAAGAAGAAGAAGAAGAACAAGAAGAAGAAGAAGAAGAAGAAGAAGAAGAAGAAGAAGAAGAAAAAGAAGAAGAAGAAGAAGAAGAAGAAGAAGAAGAAGAAGAAGAAGAAGAAGAAGAAGAAGAAGAAGAAGAAGAAGAGAAGAAGAAGAAGAGAAAGAACAGAAAGAAGGAGAAGAGGAGTAAGAAGAAGAAGAAGCAGAAAAAGAAGAAAAAGAAGAAGAAGAAGAAAAATAAGAAGATAGATTATTATGTTGCTTTGGCCTGTGATCTGTATAAATGTCCTGTAACAACTAAAGGTGCGTCCACACATGCCGAACCGAACCTCGAACCGCGCAGCAAACCGTGCATTCTTCCGAACATCTTGCCTTTCAACGAACATGAGCATCTGTTTCATAATGCTAAAAATCAGCTGTTAATCATTCGCCGTACCGCACTCCGAACCATTCGCCGTGCCGCTTGCCTCTGTTCTAACTGCTCGCCTCACCTCACTCCGAACGCTGAACTTTTCAGCCAATCAGAGCCCTCGATTACAATTCGCCGTGCAGCTAGCTCCACAATATTTTGGCTATCCATCACAAGTGGAAAACATGCGAACATGAATACAGAAGTATGGGCAATTTTTTATTTGATTAAATTCATGTTTTGAAGAATTCATTGTTACGAATGATAAATTGATAGGAGCTTATAAATATTTTCTAATTCAAATGAAATAACTTCTGAAAAAAAATGATTGGATAAATACCAATATTGAATTATTGTTGACCAAGAACTCAGTACCTACATCGACAATTCATTCAACTAATTCTGTATTGATAAAATTATAATCATTTTCTCTATTGATAATCAATTTCATCAACTAATCATCAACTAACTGAAAATAGTACTTCAATTTCCATGAATTTATTAATCGCCGATCAGTAGATGTTTTACGCCTAACCTCAAATTTCCAATATTTTATATAATTTTATACAGGTAGCAAAAATTATTTTCATTCCTATTCGGCTGTTGTACAATTTGGCCATGATGCCTGATATTATCTAATCTTTAACGTTATCATCTTTGGCGATATTAGCCTATTATTCACTTTGACCTATAAATTTCATCAAATAGTAATTTTTATTTATCCATCCAATTTTCAATACGTTACACAGTGCAGAAAATATAAATTTTTTCTTCGTTAAATTATTGGCCATGCCAACAAGCGCTTATTAATTATTAATATCTTAGAATTTATTTGGTATAGAATTTTTAAGAACTTGTAGTTGATTAACTATCCTCCGCTGCCAGAACCACGACCCCGAGAATTTTTTAAAATCTTTTATAATTTATTTTTACTATTTTTTTTTCAAAAAACTGTTAATTTTATCAATTGTAAAATTCTGTCAAATCATGCATGGTGTCATGCAAGTACAAGAAAATTTCTAATCATTTTTGTTAATGTTAGACTATTTTCAATCTGTAAATCAAGCTCTGAATCTGCACTGTCAAATCATATATTTTGTTATATTATATTTCAATTTTATTAATTCGTCTTCTGAGTTCGATTATTCCTTAAGCCTGTCAATTATTGTGTCTGATACATTCTACATTATCAAGAACCGATCGAATACGATCATTGAAATAATTGAATTAAGCTGGATATTGGAACAGATCTAAGTGGATGTGGTGTGTGTGGTCAGATCGAGATTATTTATTCTCTGTCCTTACCTGCTCATATATCAGCTCTTATCTGTTACCAACCTCGACTTAGGAGCGAATTTGTCAACTGTCCAGCAGGTGCAGCTGGAGATCATATAATTTCCTACAATAGAGCTTAAAACCCGACAAGACTCTGTTCTCGAAATATATTCCGAACGATATCTGGTCCCAGTACCCTATCTTCATCCTTCGGAACTTATTAGAGACGCAGTCCCGTAAATTATCTACATCGGGATTCTTGCTCGACCTGTATGATTTTGTATGTTGTTTCATCACAGGTAATAGTTTTAAGATATCCGTATTCAGAGTTTAGCAACCGCTACACTATTGTTAAACATTTTTTATCATTATACAATCTGTCATAAGAAGAATCAAGGGTGAGCGAGTGTTTCTGCCTCCCGCGATTCAGACGATTGTATCGAATCTTGTAGTGAATCAATCAGTCTGGTATTCATTTAGCGTCCACGCACGCAGTTTTAAAATTTATAACCTCAATACTGGTGACTCAGTACAAGATTCACCATACGTGTGTGAGGCGTGTAAAATAAACGCTTTATAGTATATATAATTGTTTTTAGAGTACTTTTTCTTTGTGTGAATTGTGAAATTCGATGATATTTTTAGTCGTCATTTTTTTAAAGTCGTCAAAACAGCTGTTCTACAGATGAAATATTTCGACTATGTGTTCTTTTCATGAACTGCGCTACCTACTTACCTCATGCACGAGAAGGAGGTTACTAAGTCCATTTCCCAAGGATGGGGTGGACCCCCATTGGTTTCCCAGAAAGGAGACTCATGCCAGTTGATAGAGCTGATAAATAACTATACAGGGTATGAAAAAAAATCGGTCAATTTATTTTTGAGAAAATCGTGAAAAACATGGTTTTTAGTCATTATCCGCCATTTTTCTCAAGAATATTACGGAGCTCCTGAAATTTTCCCAGAGATGAGACTCATGTCAGTTGATAGGGCTTATAAATAGCTATTCATGGTATAAATTTGAAGAAAATCGTTAGAGCCGTTTTCGAGAAAAACGTGAAAAACATTGTTTTTTAGTAATCATCCGCCATTTTTTCCGCCATCTTGAATTGAATTTCATTGAGTTTCTTACTGTCGGATCCTCATGGTATAAGGACCTTAAGTTTGAAATTTCAAGTTAATCGGTTAATTAGGAATGGAGTTATCGTGTTCACAGACATACACACATACACACACACACACACATACACACACATACACACACACACACACACACACACACACACACACACACACACCACACACACACACACACACACACCACACACACACACACACCACACACACACACACACCACACACACACACACCACACACACACACACACACACACATACACACATGATTTTTGGGTATTGGTCTGTGTGTGTGTATGTGTGTGTTTGTGTGTATGTGTGTGTGTGTGTGTGTGTGTGTATGTCTGTGAACACGATAACTCCATTCCTAATTAACCGATTGACTTGAAATTTTAAACTTAAGGTCCTTATACCATGAGGACCCGACAATAAGAAATTCAATAAAATTCAATTCAAGATGGCGGAAAAAATGGCGGATAATTACTAAAAAAACGTTTTTCACGTTTTTCTCGAAAATGACTTTAACGATTTTCTTCAAATTTATACCATGGATAGCTATTTATAAGCCCTATCAACTGACATGAGTCTCATTTCTGAGAAAATTGCAGGAGCTCCGTAATATTCTTGAGAAAAATGACAGTTACTAAAAAACCATGTTTTTCACGATTTTCTCAAAAACGGCTCTAACGATTTTTTTCAAATCCATACCCTGTATAGTTATTTATTAGCTCTATCAACTGACATGAGTCTTTTTCCTGGGGTACTAATGGGGGGTCCACCCAATCCTTGAGAAATGGACTTTGTAACCTCCTTCTCGTGCATGAGGTAGGTAGGAACACGGTTTTTACTTTTTCTTCTTCCATATACCGTGGGTAGGTAGAGCAGTTTATAAAAAGAACACAGTCATAGTCGAGATATTTCATCTGTAGAACAGCTGTTTTGACGAATTTCAAAAGAATCATCGTATTTCACAATTTACATAAAGGAAAAAGTACTCTGAAAACAATTGTATATACACATATACAGTAGTCTGATCGTAGCTGCAAATATGTTGCCGTCAATCGTCATTATGTTATTCCCCTGAATTATTCTCGTTTGATAATGAGGCTTAGGTTTATTTAGCGAACTATATTGGAAATTTTAAGGTAGGGTTATAAAAAGGGCACTTTGTGTCGTGGATGTTTTTTTTACAAGAGAAATATTTGATCAAAATAAGGGGGAAGGTTTTTAAGCGAAAATAGATGTAAAATTTTAAATAGTTCAATGAGCAAGGAAAGTTTTGGGAGTGTACCACACCAGATTTTTTTTTTTTGGAAAGCAATACTTTCCTTACCTATGGTGATAGGGCAAGGAAAGTAATTATGTGCCAGCCTTGGAATCGAATCACTTCCTCCGTAAATGATTACGGAGGTAGTGATCGAACCCAGTACATCCCAATTGCTAGTCTTGAATTCTTATCCTTAGCCTACACCAATCTGACAATCTCTGCATAGCAGCGCTCATTTTATACGAAGCCATAGCGGCTAGCCAGTCTACAGATGGAAATAAATAAGAAATTTCATTTGTTCAATTGATTATTATTTTTATTTAAAAAAATAATTTATTATTTAATGATGATGATTATTGACTTGATTATGATTATTGAATAATGATTCAATAATGATCAATTATGATTATTATTTTAATAAATGGTTATTATTCAACGGAGATCTTAATTAAATGCTGTGAATCACACCGAAGACTTCTGCTACTGGAAATATTGACAAGAGGGTAAACAGCTAGAGCGATACTATTTAAAAATTATTTGTCAGCCCGGGAATCGAACCCGATATTTCCTTATTGCCAGCCAGGAGTCTTAAATTGCCCTAATTTCAGTCTTCGGTGTGATTTACAGCATT
The DNA here is from genome assembly GCF_014356525.2 of Nilaparvata lugens. NCBI lineage: Eukaryota > Metazoa > Arthropoda > Insecta > Hemiptera > Delphacidae > Nilaparvata > Nilaparvata lugens. The sequence goes on from NC_052507.1 coordinate 35,814,098, forward strand.
TAATTGGAATTTTCGTTTTATAATAATTGCTATAACAACTTTCGAGAAATCAATAGGCCTACCTCTCCTACAATCATGACATTTTTCATACCCTTCTAATTTCTCATGCTTTCTCACAACTGACTTGAAAACAATCAACTTCACCTTTGAATGAATCTTAATCAATGTTCACACTTGAAATGCAATTCTAACTCACCTGAACTGATATTGAAGAGTTTTCACTACTTCTGAAACACACCAACTGTCAGTGCTGAGTCGGAAGTGAAATTGTTTTGTTACCGTCACAACAGATACTGTTGTAGAATCTTGGGTAGAAATTCAATTTCAGCATGCAATGACCTTGCACAAAATGCATGTAACAGTGCTTCTAGTAGCCTGCAAATCGTTTCGGTAATGGTGATTCTCTTTTAATTTTACATGGGAGTACTATATACAACCCGGTCGCCACTATGTTCAGTATTTCAGGTTGATGACGGAGATTATTGTTCTGCTGCTGATGATGATGATAATGCTTATATCACTGAAGAAGGAAACAAGAAGGTGAAATGTCGCGGCGTAGTCCTACACACCATCTTAAAAAGATTATTCATGTTAACCTCACTTGGAGAAGCGAAGAAAAAGCTTTCTTTGACCTTCTCAAGAACAAGTCCGGTACAACTCTTAGCGTTTCTCTCTGGCACTGAAACTATGTGGTCGGTCGGACTTGTAAGTATCAGATTGGGTGCGATCAAAGGACACTTGGTCAATTATTGGTTTCGGTCGATCGATTTCAAATATCAGTGCAACATTTAATGCCTTTAATCGAAGTAAGAAGATGTATAATAGCAGGTTATCTGCTTTTAAAAGGAGATAATAGAAATAAAAATATGATAGTAGATGAATAGCATGAAGTGAGAAATAATTGATTTTCAGTTGACTTATCAGGAAAATTCCTTGTACACCAGTCAAGCACAGATTCATTCTTCAATCAATTTATTGAAGAGCTATATCACAAGCCTCATTACATCATCGATTGGCAGGTGAGCATTGAGAGTTGAAAAGGAAGGAGTGAGAGTTGATCTGGAAAGCCCAATGAAAAATTAATTTTCAAGTTCGAGTTCAACTGTTCATTAGCATGATTGCAGTTATTTCATCGGATAACAATAATGCTCCTTTCTATTATTTGTAATATCATCTGAATATATCCACTTCATGTGATGAATCCATATCGATGTATGGATTTTCAGTAGCCTAATATCATACTCTGGATATACAGTATTATGGATATATTAGTAGCCTAATATCTATCATACTTGTTTTTCATAATTATTTTCTCCTTTGGCTTCGATTGTCGTTTTTGCCAATCATTTTGTCAGGTTCGAGTATGATATGATAACATTCTTCTTTGTTTTTCTATATCCATATATTTTCATACATCTTTCGCAGATAAAACTTGAAAAAATAATATTTTCAATTATTTCAAACCTTTGTTATCAAGTATCATTTGAAATATCATTTAAGGCTGATATGATTAGAAATTTCTTGATCGCTTACATGATTGATCGTTGCCAATTCATAATGTCTGACACAATGTTTTTTCCAAAATCCAAGTTTGATTAATTGAAACTTCTGCTCGGATTCCATATACATTGTCCGTAGAGGCCTATGTCATAATGCAGGTCTCATAATTATTAGATGACAGGCTAGCTTAATACAATGTTATCGTGATCCTTCCAACATCAGATGATTTTTTAAGAGGAGAATCTTGACTTCATACTTATACAAATCATATCAAGAGCTTCATGAGAAACAGGCCTTTACATGTTGAAATACTAAGATTTGCATTTAGAGGTGAGAGATAAGCTACTCAGCATTTAGATTCAGTCCACTATTGCACAATATCTGGAATAGACGGGCTATGAGTGTATTAAACGGAACAAAATGAAAAATGATAAGCGTTAGTTGTTACGGAGTCTCCAAAAATTAGGCCACGAATTATCTACTATTCAATCTTTTGAACAATCTTTCCTTTCCCTTTTCATAACACTACTAATTCAGTTTCTTTTTCTTCTTTCTTCATCATCCTAATCGTCTCTATCCAATCTGTGTGCATTCTCAGTAATAGCCGCCCCAAATTTTAAGCAATGAGAAAAGTTATCACCTCTCCATCACCTTTTTCTAGTAGAATATCTCCTTCTCTATCCGCCACCCACAGTTCCACGTTGATCGTCTTTCTCTATCTTATATATATTTCTCTATCCCACACTCTTTTGCTTTTCTTAGAACTCGTGGGAACATTGAGTCAACATTCAATAAGACGTTTTTCGCATTATTCTTTGGCACTCAATAATACGGATGGATTCAAAGTGAGAACAGTGCAACTATCCGCCAGCTACTATGTTTAAAATAGTACCACTGTAAAAATAGATTGAATCAGTGTCGCACTGCTAGAACATTATTCTATGACTGAGAAAGTTGAGCAAACACTGGCTTACTGATAAATTTAGTTACGAGTTTAATATTGAGTTAGCAGTAATTTATAATATTATTCCGCGAAGCTGGCATCAATTAAGTGAAGCACATGTTTCGATACGGGTCAAGAGTAGGTATTATTACAAATAGGATATAACATTCTGGAGAAGATGTCATAGCAAAGTTTTCCCTACTTTCTTCTTCAATACTTCTCTTTTCTTCTCCTCTTCGCCATCCATCCCTTACTTTTATACCCTCTACCTGCCTATTATATGGAAAACCATAGTTGGCTGGGTATTATCCCTTCTTTCTCTCTTTTCAGCACACCCCACCATGAAGCCTGTTTTGTATTTTATTGGAAATTCATTTTTGATTGTGATTTTTTGTATTTTCATTTCTTTTATGTATATTGTGTTGATTTGTATAGAATGATTGATTGATTGAAAGTGAATAGCAGATATTCTGCATTGAAAAATATTTGAACAGTACTGTGCTTCTACTGCTTCCTTAAAGTTTACCAATGTGATTTAACTGCTTCACCGATGGGGTGATCTCAAGTTATTATGGGAACAGCCATTCCTACATGGAATACATTCTAATAAAACTTATCAAATTTGATTACAAACTAAAAAACAATCTGGTGTGACACACTCCCACTACTTCCTTGCAATGAATATACTCGTAAATCTCTCACTTGTCTTTTGCAACTTCGGATCTCTTTTTTTGTATTTGTCATTTCATCCAAAAACACACTATTTTTTACATTTCACATTTTACTTTTGTGATGTTTTGTTATTAGTTGATTTTCAGGTATTCAATTTGCTTATTACATTTACGGTATTATCACTTTAATCTCATGTGAATTCTATAAATTGAATAATTCTTCAATTCAACTTCTTTCAATTTCTCTTGACTCGCGCTTCATAATAGGCTTCGCCCCCTACACCCTGTATAGATAAAAGCCTCCGCGCTTCGCGCTTAGTAGGGGCACAGAATACAGCAATATGTGGTAGGGGGCTTCGATCCCTGCTACTGCTTCCAATGTCGTGAAATTATTTTTCAGTTTTAATTTTTTTTTGTAATTTTAATAATCTATTCCCTCCAATAATCAATATACAAATAGAAAACAAACTGAACAGAACGGAAACTTATGTGTGAAATAGGTGATAGTGAAACTATCCTAACGATTCATTCAATTACAGATTCCCATACAAAGGGGTTGTCGTCATCTTCACAATGACCTAATTAACGTGCTCCTCAATTAATCACATTACAATCAATCAATCATCTGATAACCTGATCCTGATTTACAATTGTTCAATAGACTGGAGCCTCCTGTTGCAAATTCGCTACAGCTGATCTAATGAAAACTCCTCTCAAAGTAATATTATTGAGTCAATAAAAAAACATCTCATCAGCAGACCGCTTTAAAAATGCATACTCAATCCCAATAATTTACTAGTAGTTCTGTGAACAGTAGACCTCGCGCAGTTATAAATGAACAGTAGAACTCGCGCAGTTATAAACCACAGCCTCCTCTTATATTGTCCACCAGAGTAAGTCTTGTCTGTATGACGTGTCGTTAGGAAACACCTAAATAGGTGTTTCGAGTGGAGACCTGTCACAATAATTGATGTTTTAAAGGCAGCAAAACAGTTGAATAACTCTTATAGCTATGATTATTATAACATGTCGAACAATTTTTTGAAAAAAATAATACTTCACATTGTGCAACCACTGACCGCATGCATAAACAGAATATTGCAAGAGGGGAAATTCCCTGAGGAACTTAAAATATCAAAGGTGTGCCCTATTTTCAAAAAGGGGTCTAAAGATAAACCAGAGAGCTATCGTCCTGTGTCATTGGTGCCTGTTCTTTCTAAACTTATTAAAATAATAATATGTGAGCAAGTTGTTGTATTTTTGGAGGAAAATAACTTATTATCAGGAGTTCAATTCGGCTTTAGAAAAGGCAAAGCAACTGTTGATGCAGTTGAGGCTTTGGTCCATGTTATTTTGCAGGCATTTCAAAATAGGTCTTATGCACAGGTTACATTATGTGACTTAAGCAAAGCATTTGACTGCGTCGACCATGGTGACTTGATAGAGGAACTTCATTATTACGGTTTTCGGGGAGTTTCTCTAACACTATTTGAGTCTTACATGAAGAATAGAAGGCAGACCGTCTGCGTCAATGGAGAGTGTTCTGATGTAATTTTCCTGAAGTATGGCATACCTCAAGGATCCGTCCTGGGTCCTCTATTATTCCTTATAAGTATCAATGATTTGCCTCACAATGTTTTGAGCAGAGCAGTATTATATGCAGATGATACTACCTTTTTGAATGTCTCTAATGATATGGCTAAGCTCTCAAATGTTGTTAATAACTCACTTGATGAAGCAGGAGCCTGGTTCAGAGCAAATGGATATCTTTTAAATGCTAATAAGACTGAAAATGTCATATTTAGTCTGAGACCATATGATAATAGATATACTCAACAGGATATTGTAAATAATGTTAAATTTTTAGGGGTACACATTGATCATCAACTGACCTGGGGAAAACACATTGATTATTTAAAAGCTAGGCTTTCAAGAGTCATCTATCTCATTGGACGTCTGAAGCAATGTGTGACTCCACATAGTGTGAGAATGGCTTACTTTGAGTTTTTCCAGTCCCTCATTAAATACTGTCTTATTGTATGGGGCAATTCTCCGAGGCTTGCAGATATATTGAGGTTGCAAAAGAAAGTTGTTAGAATTATCAATGCTTGAGGTCCCTTGGATCACTGTAAGCCTATATTCATAAAATCAAATATTAAGACTGTCATCAATCTTTACATCTTTGAACTTGTTGCTTACTCTTTAAATGTTCAATTGGCCAATAGCTATTGATATATGAATTTCGAGTTGCAATACAACGTGCAGTGGTATCATTAAATATAAATAATAATGGTTACGGGTTATGTGTTTTCTTTTCTAATTTCTTAGATGTCCACTAAATTCATCGAGTAGTAGTATGGCTATAACAATTGGCTCTTCACAGTTTTTTATCCAATGTTGTACTTTACAATGGGAGTGCTGATAAATGGAGTCCAACTGAATATCTTGCGGTTTGCTAACGATGTGATGTTGGTGGCTGGAAGTGCTGGGAAGATGACGAAAATGTTGAATGCTTTGATAGAGGCCAGCGAAAGGATGGGCCTTCAATTTTATTGAATGCGAGCAAAACGAGAGTGATGACAAATTTCAACAAAGAGGAAGTAATGGTGACCTGTGGTAATATTGAATACGTCGAGGAGTATGAATATTTAGGTCAGCTTCTATCTTTCGATAACCGAACTGAAAAGGAAGCAAAACAAAGGATCAGAAAAGGATGGAAAATTTTGGTCATTGAAAAAAATATTCAAAGGTGACTTCTCAAACAACTTGAAATCAAACGTCTTGAGGAAATGCATACACCCGACAATTTTATATGGCGCACAGATGTGGTCATTAACATCGCAGCTAGATAGGAGACTCGAGACTACCCAAAATGTCGAAAATGTTGAGGAGAATACTTGGTTTACGGTTGAATCAGCGAGTCAGAAACACTCAGGTTCTGCAGCAGGTGAGAGTTGAATATTTTCAAAAGGAAGCGCATCTCGTCAAATGGAAATGGGCAGGACACGTGGCGAGGATGGCACCGGAACGTTGGGCAAAGATCTGCACCGAATGGATTCCGCGGGACACAAGAAGAACGAGAGGACCGCCCAGCCATTAGATGGAGGGACGCGATCGCTCAGCGTGTAGGAGATATGTGGCCGACAACAGCCACGGATCGGAGAAGGTGGCAAAAAATCATAAACAATTATTTGTAAAAAATATATTGTGAATTGAGTTTTTATTTTTTTCAAAGTTGTTTTTTTGGTAACTGCCAACCAAATCAACCAAAAATGGAATTTTCACAGATATGAGACTTGTGTCAGTTGATAGAGCTTATCAATGACTATTTCAGGTATAAATTTGATCAAAATCGTTGAAGCCGTTCTCGAGAAAATCGCGTAGAACCCTGTTTTAGACAACATTTTCGCCATTTTAGCCGCCATCTTGAATCGCATTTGATCGAAATTGTTCGTATCGGATCTTTATATTGTAAGGACCTTACGTTCCAAATTTCAAGTCATTCCGTTAATTGGGAGATGAGATATCGTGTACACAGACGCACATACACTCATACACACACACACACCACACACACACACACACACACACACACACACACACACACACACACACCACACACACACACACACACACACATACATACTGTGATGAAACTTTTAAATAAATCTCATGAGAGGAGAGAATCAACCAGAAAAATTGTAATTACCCTTATAGAATGAAAGAATCTGCTAAACGAATAGTTAGCGACCGAGCGATAAGGCTTCCATTATCAACAGCTGAGTATCAGATAAGAGTACCGTTCTGTACCTTACATTTTTCCAGAGAATTATTTAATAAAATTATAATTATTTTGCAAATTGAGTACGAACCATTTATGAATTGTTCATTGAATTTTGGAGGTTACACTTTTGTTTACTATTGATCAGATGTTTTGTAGCAGCTCAAACACAGCTGACTGATTCAATATATTATAAAATGTCATGCCAAGTTTTCATGCAAGCTGTAATATTATTTCTAAAATTAAGAACTATTGATAAAGGACCAAGAACTTCGAATAGAAAAATAAAATGTATGTATTATTGTTGAAATTATTTATTATTCATGAAATTATATTATAATGTCAAGTATTATTGTAACTAACTAGGTCATAACATAGAGAATTAAGCAGTTTAAAGAATTATACAAATTAAGTTATTATTGTAATTAAAGGAATTATATTTTACTGCTTGCCACTGACGTCATGCCTACGTCATAATCATTCTACCAATGGCAAATTTTCATGCAAATTAATTACACAGAGATTCTCGAAGGAAAGGTTCTAGCCCAAAGCCTAGAAGAAGACACTGCACTTCCCTTTTGAAATCCTCACCAGTAAGACCTTGTTAAAAGTTACCAAAGACCTATCTTGTGAAATTTTGTTCGATTTTATATGTTTTATCTGTGAGCCAATATTTTAGGCTATTTTATTTGTTATTTGTAAATTTGTTTTATCAATCGATAATTCGAGAATTTCAAGTTTAATTATTCCCTGATTTATTTTGGTGAAGGAGATATTTAATTAAATTTCCACACGTGCTGAAACCGAAGCCTGGACCCTCCGCCGATCAAACAAATTTGATCTAAAGGAAAAAACCATGACCGCCAAGGAGTTTCACGTGAGTTTTGAAAATTTGGGGCCCCAATCTACGCTTCGAAATAAAATACAGTGCAGAAAATATAAAATTTTCTTCGTAAAATTAATGGCCACGCTGACAAGCGCTTATTAATTATTAAGATCTTAGAATTTATCTGGTATAGAATTTTAAGAACTTGTAGTTGATTAACTATCCTCTGCTGCCAGAACCACGACCCCGAGCAATTTTAAAAATCTTTTATAATTTATTTTCACCATTTTTTCACAAACTGTTAAATTTATCAATCATAAAATTCTGTTGAATCATGCATGGTATCATGCGAGCACAAGCAAAATTCTGATCATTTGTTAAGCTATTCTCAATCTGTAAATCAAGCTCTGAATCTGCACTGTCAAACTATATATTTTATTATATTATATTTCAATTTTGTCAATTCGTCTTCTGAGTTCGATTATTTCTTGAGCCTGTCAATTATTGTGTCTGACACGTTCCATATTATCAAGAACCGATCGAATACGATCATTGAAATAATTGAATCAACCTGGATATTGGAACAGATCTAAGTGGATGTAGTGTGTGGGGTCAGATCGAGATTATTTATTCTCTGTCCTTACCTGCTCATATATCAGCTTTTATCTGTTACCAACTTCGACTTAGGAGCGAATTCGTCAACTGTACAGCAGATGCAGCTGGAGATCATATAATTTCCTACAATAGAGCATAAAACCCGACAAGACTCTGTTCTCGAAATATATTCCGAACGATATCTGGTCCCAGTACCCTATCTTAATCCTTCGGAACTTATTAGAGACGCAGTCCCGTAAATTATCTACATCGGGATTTTTGCTCGACCTGTATGATTTTATATGTTGTTTCATCACAGGTAATAGTTCTAAGATATCTGGATTTAATGTTTAGCAACCGCTACACTGCTTATAAAAATTTTTATCACTATACAATCTGTCATAAGAAGAATCAAGGGTGAGCGAGTGTTTATGCCTCCCGCGATTCAGACGATTGTATCGAATCTTGTAGTGAATCGATCAGTCTGGTACTCACTTAGCGTCCACGCACGCATTTTCAAAATTTATAACCTTGATACTGGTGACTCAGTACAAGATTCATTATACGTGTATCGACCTATCCTTGGAGGCGAGAGTAACTCCCCCAGGAAAAGCTTTACATGATTATATGTGTGTGAGGCGTGTTAAAATACCGCTTTACAATACATACAGACCAATACCCAAAGATCACTTTTTTGGACTCAGGGGACCTTGAAACGTATATAAATTTAGAAATTGAGGTACCTTAATTTTTTTCGGAAAGCAATACTTTCCTTACCTATGATAATACGGCAAGGAAAGTAAAATACTATTTGAATGTTATGTAATATATTGTGATGAGAATTACATCATATTCCGACAAATAGATATGAGAGCTTCATCATTTTTTATCAATGGAACAACATTTATTACTCTATCATGACACATTTCAAAAGTTTTTAATTTATTCTTTTTGGAGATCCAGCTAAGTTAATAATAACATAAAAATGCTTCAATAAGTGAAGGCATACGATTTTACTTATAATCCCCTATAAGCTCCATTGTAAAATTAAAATTAAAATTTGGAATCTTTATGGCGTTGGCAAAAAAAAAAAAGAATTCAATGGCCATACTGTGGGATATAATAATAGTTACTGTAGTCAGCCCGAGTTGAAAGCAGAGAGAAAATAATACTATGTTTACTTTCAGTTATTAATTGCATGCAATGAATAGTCCACACGAACGAATGGTCCAGCTGACTTCTTACTAAGTTACATTGAAATATTAATTGCATGCGTCATAGCATGCAATGAATAATCCACTCGACAGCTGATTCAAGATGAATAATTCTAAAGTCTGATTTTTACGGTAATATCGACGTTCGAAGGAGATTCCTTTTCCTTTTCTATTATCCTTAAATGCAAATTTTCAAAAACCTTATGTATAGGCCTACGTCGACGTGAAATTCAAAAAGGAACATATCTGTCAAATTTCATAAAAATCTATTGCTGCGTTTCGCTGTAAATGCGAAACATAAATATAAACATATAAACATAAAGAGAAATATTCAAAACCGTCGACTTCAATCTTAGACCTCACTTTGCTCGGTCAATAAGTTGAATTCCATACCTGTTCAATGATGGAATAAAGCCTCTAGTTTTCCACTAGAGGCTGGCAATAAATTCTGCAAGATTTTGTTATTTCCACGCACGAGAAGAATAATAATCCGGAATACTCATTTTTATAATGGGAACAAAATGATAACAACAATTTATCATATGCTGTTATGATGCTGCATACTTATAAAAAATGAATGAAGTATGCAAGAGGATGTTATGAATCATGAATGAAAGTGATACAAAGCAATGAAGCGACAATAATAGAGGATGGAGTATGTGTGAGAGTGAATTTGATCACTGTTCGAAAACCCAACTAAAACAAAGCGCCAACCGTTTTAGCATTGTTCCAGCGTTTTGAAAACATTCAACGCACACAATGAGGCTGTGAATTTTGCGACAAAAGTGTTCACATGTTCCATTACAATTATTATGCAATACAATGCTCGGCTATGAGCAAATTACAGCAGAATGTACAAAGAGATAAGTAGCCGACCCCGCAGAATATTTACGACAACCATGAATTATTGTCTTGCCGAATGCTCGGGCGGGAACCAAATGACGTTTATCAGATGCAAAATTCCCATTTGCCCCGTCTGTTCATCCGTGTTTGACGATTGAAATATCTGGACCTAAATCTAGGAGAGGAGTGAGATTATCATGCCGTGTTGATGAGCGATAGTGTAATTTGTTGATTACATGCTGAGCTTTTACGAGGCGTCTCGTTAATTACTCAAAACGATTGAATTGAACCTCAAATTCTGGGAAAATTAGATGAAAATGAACTTGATTGACGTCGCTGTTCAATTGATTCCACCCTTTATAAGGATAGTTCTTGAATTGTAACACATAAATGTTATCAATTCGTGATTAATTTCACGAGTTTCAAGCCTATTTGGTTCTTGCTTTGAACCATACCACATTTCAACCAAACCTCTTACATTCATTCCGCATGAATCTATACGATCTCATTGTATGTGGAAAATTGACATATCTATAACTGAAGGTGCATCCACATCTTCATTTCATAATGTTATCACCGTTTACAAGCATTTACTACCGGAATTAAGAATGCTTCCTCTAGTTTCCACCTATCTGCTGAAGATTAAAACGCATCATCATGTTAAGGGTAATGCTACCAACACAGATTGAACAAAAGCTTTCACCAATTTATTCTCAAGGAAAGCGGGAATTGCATAATAGGCTTTCTTTTTCTAAGCATGTGTGTATGTTCATGTGTGTGCTTAGGACTAGCCAGTCCTAGACCCGCACTTTTATTGATATAACACTCTAAACAGGCCACTTTCACCAACTTACAAGTAAGATGTGTTTAGAAGGATTTTGTGAACTTAACTGATATCAACAATTGGAATTTTGAATTGAGCAGGCTAACGAGAATCAGGAGAGGGCCATTTCATTGGATATACAATCTTGGTAGACTTTATTTAGGGGAACTTCAATGGTATAATCATAATCACTTTCAAGAATTCAGGAACTTTGTTTCCGGTGTGACGTAACACCATTATGATTCAAGAGTATACTATTCGAAAACAATGAGAGATAAGATTGGATTGAATAAGTTCTTTATTCATGTGTGTTACAATACATAATTCATAGAGATACAAATATAAGGAGGTGGAGTATACCTCAAAATATTGTGAAATAAATCGTGATATTATTCAAGTTATTTGAATACAAAGTATTTCTACAAAAAAAAGTGAACGCCTTCAAAGAGTATTCAAACTAATTCGAAATTAATCATGCATTCACTTGTGAAAATAGTTTTCTGATTCTATAGAGATTATTTTCTACTCGGTATCTCCTATCAGTTTATAATGTTCAATTATTGTGTAATCAAAGAGAATCATCATTCTATTTCTCAATATTCACAATTCAGATGATGAGCTCTCCTCTTCGAAATCAAAACTCGGATTCACGAAAATGGATAATCGTGAAAATTTGTCAAGAAACACTGTATGATATTCATATATGAATATTAATTTATATACAGAAGACTAGAAGTACGAGTAAAATGTTATAATGTTAGCTAGACATCTGGGAAAATATATTCACATTATTTTACGAGAAAATCGCTCCAAAACAGATTAGCTTACAAACGGCAATGTTTTACAACAAAATCGGGTTTCATTTGCAAGCATGCACCGGCGATTAGTGTGAAGAAGAGTAGACCAAAACAAGGAAGATAACAGAAAACGGAATAACTGTGAGCATAGTCCACTTAATATGCAAATCCAGGCGGAAGGACTAGGACACATACAGATATTTTATTCTAGATTGTGTCAGATACGGAGTATGACATCAAAAGCAGTAATTTGCATACTTATGCTTCACAACAATGCTTCTTATCATGCTTTGTATTTCTGTGAATATGGCTACAATGCATGTACAAAAGAGGGTAGAAGGGAAACGGCGGTGAGAAAGGGGGAGAATATCATTATTTGGAAGTTATTATTTCATAGTTTTCGTTGTGTTGTGGTACCTCTTCATTTATTCTTATTAATGCTTCTATTTTCGTTCCTTTTTTGTTATTACTCTCCCTATCCTTTCTCGTCATTTTGCTACTCTCTCTTTGAGGGTTAAGTGTAAGAGAGGGCCGACTGCGCCCTAACTTCGCCCTCCCAGGTATAAAATGAAGGCAGTCATTCTATTCTATTCTATTCTCTCTCTTTGAACTATTTCCTTTTTACCGGTTCTCCTCTTCCTCTGTCACCAGAAGATAGCTATAGCTATAGAATATAGTTCAAATACATGAAAAAAACAGAAATTGGGAAAAATTTTAATGTAAATAATTTAAGAGATCTATTTGGGTTGTTTTATTCCATATTAGGGTCTCATTTTCTTCTAACTTCTTCTGCTCTCTTCATCTATCTCTTTCTCATCGACATGATCAAAGTTCACAAGGAGAATAGAAACAGAGTATGAAGGAGGGTTCTCTCCCTTATCTTGTACAACACCCTTTCTTTCTACCTCATTCTTTTGCTCTTTCAGCTCCCAATTCTCTCTCACTCATCCACTGTTTAGTTTGACTTGCAAACTTCTTCAAGACTCGTGTACAAATGGGAACATTTCTCGAGAATTCCAAATTCGTTTCGGCCGAATAATTTCAATCTAGTGTTGGGAGCGATCCAAGCATTCCTCTGTACGATTAAATGCGTTCCATGGAGCGACATTACAACAACTCACATTGCATTATTAAGAGATGGTAGCTGACAATAAATGACTTGTTTATTATCTAATCACATTTAAGCTTGTCTTTTCATCTCTCTCCCAATTAAAATTATGTGTAATATATTAACAAATGAATGAAGGATGAAAGGTTTGCCAAGAGTTTTATTTATCAAGAGATGATATTTTCACAAAGTATTATATATTTTAGCTTGTCTGTATGGAAAGAAAGAAGAAATTACATCAAAAGGCCATTTCATGGGGATAGCACTGACTCGAAAATTACAGTGAAATTCCAAATTTCGTGTTGAATGGCAATTATGAGAATACATACAAAACAATATCAATCATTCAAATTTCATGCATGATTCACATCATCAAAAATTAAAAAAAGAAATACATACCATGTACTTACACCGTGAATCAAACGAAAAATACAAATAAAGGTCATTCCATTCACAGTAGTAAAACGATGACCTTCCACTAGAATAAAACCAATGCCGTTCTACAAATTCTAATGTCTATTTGGAAAATTCTATCGAATGATGCGATCAATCTTTCCTCAAAAGAGTGCAGGTTCTTTATTATGGTCTCACTACATCAAGCTCATTCAGTTCGGTATATCTTTTCACGCCTCCATCTAACAACATTATGGTTTGGAAAATGCGATGCTGGTGAAGGATTAAGTGGTATTGCAGAATGCTCGACCTTGATCCAAATCGAGTGCAATATCATGTGTTTGTATCATTGATGGAAATTCAAGAAAGGTCGTGAACTTAGAAATTTGTTTTATTCTGTGCAAAGCATATCAGACTGTTTACTTGGGACCGTGATCGAGTGACTAATGTATCGTGCGCCTTCAATAATTCTCAATGATAGTGTGAGTTTTGTGAGTTGTGTTGGAGCCTTGGATGAAACAACATAGATTTGAGAGGTTGCTGTCTTGATGCTAACTGTATGAGGTTGGTGTTGGGTCGTGATGAATTGTTAGATCATTGAACCTCAGAAACTGGAGAATACACTTGGAAATGTTGCAGAGCAACATGAATGGTATCATTGTTGAGAAACTATCACGCTCTACCATAGAATAACTATTCTATTAATAACACAACTATTGTGGTTCACGTTGTATATGAAATAAACAATCTAGAAGGCCTTTCATTACTCCTTGGTTATACTGAGAGTTCTGTGGAACAGTGTGAGCTCATTATTGATTCAAAGTCGAATTAAAATTGTAATGAATTAATGTAGTTTATTTACAATCCTGTAATTTTGTCAAATATATTATGTTCAATAGTAAGTTCGAGTTTAAAAACTGATAATATTTATCGATACGATAATATTTTGAATGAGTTTGATATTTATAAAATATAAAATAATTCCAATAATACGATTGAAAAATGATTTGTAATAAAGGTTTTTTCAGATGGAGTTTTGAACTGCAAACTGTACTGTATACGTCGTAGACTACGGTAATCAATAATCAGAAATTAATTACGCAAAAATGTTCCAATTGATGGTGATTTGAGTGTGATATTTTCGTTTTTTTATTCTGTTTTTAACCATCAAAATTTAAAATTTTCAGTTTTCGTTGTTTTTTCAGTGGAAATGGACTAAATTTTGGAAAAGTGAAACCATAACCCTATCTCGTACTTTTAAAAGTTTATTCAAATTTGGGAGGAAAATGGTACAAGGATTATCCTTAGTTTTTCTCTCCCAATCAGTGCTACTTTGTAAAAATTGTAAATAAATAAAAAAAATAAATAAAAGAAATAAATTCAGTATTAACCCCAAATTTCATGATGGAATGTTCAACAACAGAATAATTAGGGGAATATAAGAATGTTGCACTTGAATTCTTTCAAGATAAGTAAACATGGACTCTTATCAGAGAGATAAAATGATATGGTGTGCCCATCTTTATTTCTCTAAAGCAAAACAAATAATGTTAAAATAAGCTTTTTTTTCAAAGTGGATTTTCATTTTGTATTTTTAGCCGGGACAATGTTTCGTAATAATACTAGTAGTTATCTTCTTCTCTCTCTATATCTATAAACGGCTGGCCCCGACAGGCTGAAATAACACTACAGCCCAAACTACTGAGCCTACAAGCTTGAAATTCTGCACAGTTGTTTATGATAGCCTCAAAACATCCACTAAGAAAGGATTCTCAGAAATTTGCCCCCCTGAGGGAGCTGGGGCCCCCCCAAAATTTTGTACTTTTTAACCGCTCATTGTACAGCAAAGTCATAACGAACTTTTTTGTTCAGCTATTGGAAAAACTCAGACCTATGCAGAAAAATTCCGACCAGGAGCACATAGGAGACCAGGAGAGGGTATTTTTCGAAAATTTTCATGGAAAATCATACTTCAGCCCAAACTACTTAGCCCACAGACTTAAAATTTAGCAAAAAATATTCTTCAAACATGCTAGATGCGCACTAAGAACGTATTTTGAGATATTTTGCCTGTAAGGGTTTCAAAGGATTAAAAAGGATCCAACTAAGTGAGCTTATAAACATTTAAACATTTAAACATTTAAACATTCAAACATTTAAACATTTAAACATTCAAACATTTAAACATTTAAACATTTAACATTTAAACATTTAAACATTTAAACATTTAAACATTAAACATTTAAACATTTAAACATTTAAAAACATTTAAACATTGAACATTTAAACATTGAACATTTAACATTTAAACATTTAACCATTTAAACATTTAAACATTAAACATTTAAACATTTAAACATTTAAACATTTAAACATTTAAACATTGAACATTTAAACATTTAAACATTTAAATATTTAAACATTTAAACATTTAAACATTTAAACATTTAAACATTTAAACATTTAAACATTTAAACATTTAAACATTAAAACATTCAAACATTTAAACATTTAAAACATTTGAACATTTAAACATTTAAACATTTAAACATTTAAACATTCAAACATTTAAACATTTAAACATTTAAACATTTAAACATTAAACATTTAAACATTTAAACATTTAAACATTTAAACATTTAAACATTTAAACATTTAAACATTTAAACATTTAAACATTAAACATTTAAACATTTAAACATTAAACATTTAAACATTTAAACATTTAAACATTCAAACATTCAAACATTAAACATTTAAAACATTTCAACATTTAAACATTTAAACATTTAACATTTAAACATTTAAACATTGAACATTTAAACATTTAAACATTTAAACATTTAAACATTTAAACATTTAAACATTAAACATTTAAACATTTAAACTTTAAACATTTAAACATTTAAACATTTAAACATTTAAACATTTAAACATTTAAACATTTAACATTTAAACATTTAACATTTAAACATTTAAACATTTAAACATTTAAACATTAAACATTTAAACATTTAAACATTTAAACATTTAAACATTAAACATTTAAACATTTAACATTTAAACATTTAAACATTAAACATTTAAACATTTAAACATTTAAACATTTAAACATTTAACATTTAACATTTAAACATTTAAACATTTAAACATTTAAACATTTAACCATTTAAACATTTAAACATTTAAACATTTAAACATTTAACATTTAACATTTAAACATCAAGAGAAATGACAAACCGTCGACTTAAAAAGGAACATACCTGTCAAATTTCATGAAAATCTATTACCGCGTTTCGCCGTAAATGCGCAAGAGAAATGCCAAACCGTCGACTTGAATCTTAGACCTCACTTCCCTCGGTCAATGTTATCCTTGAAATGCAAAATTTCCAAAAACCTTGTGTATACGTGCAATTGAAAAAGGATATATACCTGTCAAATTTCATGAAAATCTATCACTGCGTTTCGCCGTAAATGCGCAACATATAAACATTTAAACATTTTTTAAACATTCAAACATTCAAACATTTAATCATTTGAACATTTAAACTTTAAGAGAAATGCCAAACCATCGACTTGAATCTTAGACCTCACTTTGCTCGGTCAATGAACACCTTGGAAACCACGTAATTCTTAAACTATAGAGATTAAAACTCTCTGTTTTCTATTGTTCAATTTTTCTTGACAAGCATACACGTATCATGCTATTAATTAAATATCTGTCAAAATTACTGCAGAAAAACTCCCTAACCCAACTTCTTTGACTCATATATGGACCAGAATTCCCTGACCCTGATACCTGATTATAGCTAACGATCAACTCAGATTATTATACCGTATTCATTACATCAAAGTATGGAGGCAAAGTCTGTAACAGACTGAAATTGAATTTGCAACCAATTAAATTCATCGTTGATCTATCTATCCATCACTGACTTATGACAAACCGTGAGTATAGAAATTTGAATCGAAGATCTGCGATCATAAACTTTAATCTGTTATCAAGGGAATGTAGACCATACAGAAGCGGCATTCAACTTGTTACATATTTTGCCACAATTGAGATCCGGTTCTGTTCTCCGTAATTCAAGAAACTAGAAGCAATTTTCTCTTGCATCACTCGATTATTCTTGCACTTGAACCCAAATTGTTATCCATACCTGGTTTGTCGGCAGAATTAAATTGAATAACTAAGTTTTTTACCAGATCAACAAAATCTACCAGAGCGTGAACACGTTTCCACGAGGTCAGACAATCATGCTATAAATTATATGATAGAAGTTTTTGGTACTCTTATATTCTGTAATATATATACTCAGCTTGGAGCATTTATAACTTTTCAGATAATACTATGGACAATTGGACATACTAATTATCATTATTATCCATAGTGAAGTATCATTTTTGAAAACATTTCATTGTAAAAAAATAAAATATTTGACCGAGCGAAGTGAGGTCTAAGATTCAAGTCGACGGTTTTGCATTTCTCTTTATTTATGTTTATATTGGGTATGTTCCGCATTCACCACGAAACACAGCAATAGATTTTCATGAAATTTGACAGGTATGTTCCTTTTTGAATTTCGCGTCGACGTATACATGAGGTTTTCTGAAATTTTGCATTATAAGGATAATACAAAAGGAAAAGTAATCTTCAAAGGAAAAGTTCTTCTCCAAAAGGAAAAGTGATAACGCCAATATTACCAGAAAAATCAGACTATAGAATTATTCATCATAAATCAGCTGTCGAGCGGATTATTAATTGCATGCAATAGCGCATGCAATTAATATCTCAATGTAACTTTGTAAAAAATCAGCTGCTGTGTGGGCTATCAATAATTGCATGCCTCATTGAATGCAATTTTTATGCACTATTCAATGAACTATTGATTACATGCAATAACGCATACGATTAATAACTAAAATAACATAGTATTGTCTCTCGATTTTTCTCTGCTTTGAACCCGGGATGAGCTGTTGCCACTATGTTTGGATATAGAGATTTTATGATAATATTTATGATATTATATTATTTGTATATGCCACTATTCTATGATATAGAGATTTCTGCCAAAGAATTTAAACTAGTGCATAATTAGATCTTTTCATTGATCTCTTATCGCTTTATCGATAGTGGCCGTACTTCTTATCCAAAAGAAGACTCAATTTTATTAGAATGTTACCTTGTCTAAGCTGGCTGTTTTTCAGTTTCCTAATTCTATCCAAGATGGTTTATTTTACTGAATTATTTTATTGTGTCAAACGTGACATCACAATCTGGCTTCAGTAGTCATCACATTTAAATGTACTCTTATTGAGATGCTACTATAGAGACCACGAGAATGCAATGCAGTCCTCCAAAAAAAATGATCCAAAGATAACAGTGATTTTTCAACAAAAAAGGGTTCAAAAAATAATGAGAAATTAGAAAATAATAACCACCAGTTGTCTTCCTCCTCAACAAGTTCCATAAGACTGATACGGTGTATCTATGTGAGAAGGGAACAATAAAAGCAGAGAGCCAATATTGATCGACTGTGAATCAACTGATGCATTGTGCTAAGTGAATGGAAGCCAACTCAATGGAGAAACGGGTGCAGTCTGTAGTCTGTATAGTGGCCGCGTAACAATTGTACCTCTATTCTGGAAGATTTCATGGCTGTAGCAGGATAATAATGTACAACTTCCTTTGAAGCGCCCGTTGCATTCATTGAAAACACGCGGCCTGAGAACACACCAAAACGTTTGTTTGCCTATTATAGGAAGTAAGCTAATAAACTTGTTATAGTTTGGAAGAAGTAATTGGAGAGACAGGAAAAGCTGTTCCAGATGGAGGAGAGGAATGATGTGGTGAAGGAGAATGGGAAGAAACAGAAGAATAGCAGTTTTAAATTAAATGACGTATCGAATTGGAACGTGAGATAATTATTTTTTTTGGACAATTGAAATTGAGTTAGATTGTTTATTACGTAATAATTGTATTATCGGCGATCATAGCATTGAATGTATGATTTGGATCAATACAAGAATTCCAATTAATCTATAGTACTGATACAGACACACAAATAGGAGTGATTGCAACGTTCGTAATGTTGCATTCAACAATGAATTAATTTATTTATTTATTCATGGAGACAAAAGGTAACCCCATTTTGAGGTCAAAATGAACTATAAGAAAATTTAAGAAGAAATGATTATTTTCATTCATTTCAACCATTTTGATTATTCTAGAATTGTGAATTACCAAATGATTTATTGTTGCACTGGAGAAAAAAATTATTTAAAAATCCATAGATATTGGATCAATATCGGGAATAGAACTTTTCTGCGATGATTGATTTGTAAAATAATCTATTGAGGATTGTAGATGAAGGCTTCACGGAAGATATAGGACTGTTTTCTATCTATTTATTGCGAATAATACCCACATGAGCTTTTTTCTTGTGCATGGGTTATGGAAAGTGCTTTGGTAAATCGATAAGATGATCAATCATCAATGCCATCGGCGGGATTCGAGCCCACGAACGAGGTGGTGCTAGCAGACTGAAATTTGTAACGCTCCTTACCACTAAACCAACCCGGCCACCGGTTTGAATAGTCAGCCATAAGTCAAATAATCTTTAACGGTATCTTCACTCTTTGATTACACCAAGAAACTGTTTGAAACGGTTAAAAAGTGGAAAGAGCGATCAAGGTGAACGAATGCAATACTGATTCATTCATTCATTTCTTTATTCATTTATACAATAAGTAGCCTACATTATGAAAAAGTACTGATATGAATAAAGTTTTGTTGCATCTAACATATTCATTGATTTTTGTTGATAAAACAGTATTCAAAATCAATTAACATATCATTCAGTTTTTTGCTAACTAATGAAGCTGAATTTTCTTGAACTGTACACAAACTATTTCACATTAGTCTTTGGAATTTTTTGTTATTTATCTAACTAAGAAACGTTACATTATCGTTTTTATAAGTTTATACCATAATAAGATATGATGTATTGATAGTGATTCTTCATATTATGAAAAAATAATGTGGTTAACCGTACAGCGCCCTGTTGAAACAAAACTGCAAGCATCATCAACGCAAGCCAACGTGATGAGACAGATGCACAAGCGAGTGACGCATGCGATGTGTTGGTGTGCGAGTAGAGGCAGCCGACATACCGGTGCTCGGTGGGAACTTTCTTCGCGCCATACCGGCGAACCGAGCAGACCCAGACATGATGCGGGTCTCAGCACGAGGAAGGAAGAACAGGCGGCAGCGGATTACTTGAGACCGCTGCTAGCCTACTTTCACCTTCACTCACAAGGTCCTCATCTTCTTCCTCCACTTATTCATCAGGTCCTTCTCCTCCCCGACTTCTTCGACGCCCTTATTGGTCTAGTCCCCTCCCCGGTCCAGAGTCTATATATTCACCCGACAACCGTTGTCTTCGTTTAGTCCAGCCCGCACTCCTCTCAAGGGCGACAATGAAAACTATCTACCGTGTGACAGCTTCCTCCAATAGTCTCTTCAATCTGTTGCCTATGTGACATAAACACTCGTCAGCTATTTAAAATCAAATCTCCACGAACTAACCAATTTTATAATAAGGTAATAAGATAATTTTGAACTCGCAAAATTGAACTAGTGAACCCGTGTGCCATCAAAATCGATCCCAACTCTACTAGTCACACTACTAGAGCTTCAAGTGACTCGATTTTCGACTCATTTTATACAGTTTTGTGAACAGTGTAAAAACATCTTCATTGTCGGTGAGAAACACATACGATCTTGGTGAATTGTGGAGAATATAAACTTTTTCAACAAAGTTTGATAGGAGGACAAAGGATTATGGATAATTGAGTGATTGATTAGCTGCTTCCTGAATGTCTCACAGTTTACTTCGTGGACTGCATATAGTTCATCATCAAAAACGTATTAGTTTTGTGGAGGAATCAGTCACTTGAGTAGCATCCTGTGTGAAGTGTACTGTGATTGTGGGACCTCTCTCTGCAAGTCGCTGCATTTGCACTAGTGATATCCTAACTGTCCAGTGTGGCATCCCGTCTTCAAAGTGGATCACAAGCACAAATAGCATGAGGATAACGATTTATAAGGTAATTGTCAATTTATTACTTCTATTACTTAATAATTGTCAATTATTCTAATCTTCCTGCAAATTCACTCGACATTCTTCTTCAAATAATAACCAATTCCCTGGAGTTAATGTCTAGATAGAATCATTGCATCTCGGATGTAGGCCTATATAATATTTTCTGAAGAATATGAAATGAAATGAACTCCAAATTAAATTTTTAATGACACCAAACAAAGAATAACATAAATAATATGTGTTAAAACCATAAACATGACCAATAATAAAGGTCAAAGGCAATATAATATATAATATTCATGGATTCTCTCATATAATTGGGAACACAAATAATGATGATTACATGAACAGAATGAATCAATATAATGCATAAATGGAAGCACTCAAATGAAGTATATTATTATGATAAAATTAATAAGTGTGATTGTTTCAAGAAATCTTGATAATTAATTTGATTAAGCAAGAACTATATCATCTATAATCATAGATGGTAGGGAAGATACTATAATACTCAAAATAAACCATTAACATTGAAATAAAATTAGGGTGATAATATAATGAGATATTACGTTCATGAATGATATCAATTATTCAGTATACGATGCTTCACTTGAAAAATGTTTAAATTGAATGATTGAATGATTCATAGATGAATAACTAAATAAATAGATAGATTAAGTAATGTAGATAATGGGAATCAAATCAATCAATATCCTATACAAATATAGAATTGTATTTATATAATGGAAGTGAATCCAAAAAGATATTATACACAATAAAATGTATTTCCTCGGAATCAATTATTTGCAAGAGAGTC
This sequence comes from Nilaparvata lugens, assembly GCF_014356525.2. Classification (NCBI taxonomy): domain Eukaryota; kingdom Metazoa; phylum Arthropoda; class Insecta; order Hemiptera; family Delphacidae; genus Nilaparvata; species Nilaparvata lugens. The sequence continues at coordinate 35,836,513 of NC_052507.1, forward strand.
ATTTTGAATTAGGAAATAATCAGTTCCAATAAATCAAATATTGTATTGGGAGTAATGTAGAATGAATTGAAAAAAGTACTAATTTCAATTCGATTGATCATTGAAATTCAACTATAAATTGATATTCATATTCTCATTCTTCATTATTTGACAAGTACAAAAGGATATTTACAGAGTTCCAATTTTTCTTGAAATGATAGAGGAACTAGGAACAATAAATTGACACTGAATAGACTACATAGGGCTAGTAACTCTACACGACTGAATGAAGTAAATTCACCACAACCCTAGGATTTAGTTCTAAGAAACTTAGCTCGTAGCGAGCAATTCTTCCAACAGTTAATAGCAACACAATGTAGGCTATACTGTCGCAGCGCTACATCTATATTAAGTTGCGCATTCAAATTACAGGGAGGAAAGTAAGCTCGCTTCCCTCGAGAGGAAAGACTTACTTGTTGTACATTGGAAATTACAGAACAATTCTGGAGCCGCTTTCTTACGGTTAAGCGGACATTAAAGATTGATACCAACGACCCCCTTGGAAGAGGGGGAGGAACTACTGAACCCCCTCCCGTCACAACATTAAACTAACCTCCAACACAAATGTATTCCAACTTTGCTAGTTGTTGCCGCCGCGCAATATGGAGAAAGTTCATCTGTGCTAACCGTTCTGGCCTGCAAGAAAGTTAGATTGGGTGGGAGAAAAAAGTTCAACCAAGCAATTTCATTGTAACGCACACACATTATTTATCCTACCAACTTTTCTCAACATATAACCAAATATTTACACAGGGTACACACAACCACGCACCCAGCGATGAAAACTTTTCATGAACTCTGGATGATTGAAACTTATTAGGTGATTTTTGTCTTGAGGAAAAGGGTTCATTTGTGTCGGTGTTTGAAGATGCATATTACATACAGTCTCAATTCCTGGCTGTTTCCTCCAAATTTCATGTATATCATGAGAATAATGCAAAATGCGAATATAATAGTATGATGCATCACGGTATTTAGATGAAAACGGTAGGGGTCATGAAATGTATGCGCAGTGGCCAGCCAGCTAGATTGTAACATCGCCACCAACTGAGGTTTTCAACACCTATTGCCAATTTATGGAACTTATTTTTTAAAAACAGATGATTGGATATAAAATGACGTCAGCTCCACCGGAAATTTAGCACAAACATGCGCGTGACACCTACCGTCTTTTTCTATATACCGTGTGATGCATGATAATGTAAGCAGTACATACAGTATTATTAGTTCCATATGGTGAGGTTAATATTATGAATTGACTACGGGTCGAAATCTGTGTTCGCATAAAATAGGATTTACTTCATATACAAGCTTTTGTGGTTCAGTGATCTGGTGGGGAGGATTAGTCTCTGACTGTTGGAGAAGTTGTATCTCCAGCATCCAAATTATTTCATTTCTTTACGAAACTAACTCTGAATTCATATTCTTCAAGCAAGAAAGACCCACTTAACAAACATACATGTCACTTATAGCTCCACGCGGTCTTTGTCATTTTAAGAAACATAATTTCAGGTCACAATGACTTGATTATATCCAATCTCTAATGTAGGTAGATAGTCACATACTCATCAAGCGAAATTATCCTGGGATAAAAATTGTCAATGTCTTCTTAGTGCAGTCACCTTCATAAAGAACCCACCTCATGGGAAATAATTACATCAAATTTGGAATGACTGGAGAGTGAGGATACTGAAATTTCTTCCTGAAATACGAAGGTCATGCTGGATCACGTTAGAAATTTGAAGTGTCTCTAAAGAAATCCTTCAAACTAATCATCTTACCAATTCCAATGAAAAATATAATACGAGCATGTTGTGGATACATCAATTTTATTTCTAGATACTTTATTTTATTAAGAGAATAATTTCACAAAGTCATGATAATTTAAAAATGATATTCTCATATCAATATGAAATGATTACCCTAATATTATCATAATTAATTAGAATATTTCAATAAAGGTAAGAGTAATATTGGAACTGTAGCCTGTTGAAAGGTTTCTTCAAGATCACGAATATAAAAGTATAACACAGAAGTGTGATAGAGGTATATCAATTTTCAACTATTTTCATTAGTGAACTAAAAATATTGTTTGTCCTTGACATATTTCATCACCTCTTCACCTCAATTACAACACTTTAGAGTACATATCATAGTGCACGACAATCTAAAGTATTCAACTCACCATTCCTAATGATCACTCTAATTTGTGTGTCTCTTTACAAATATGAATTTCTCAATATCATCTCGTTAGCTTCATCTCAAAGTACCAAACAGCATAAGGCTTGTTAGCCTTCACTGTACAAAAGTACAGTCAAAAAGTAGCTGAAAGTACAAATATATGCTACTATAAACACATATAGACATCATATCTGTGTGCCAGGCTCACTTTTTGGATAGATTTGGCATGCAGAGTACGCACTCTGTCAACGGCTCTAGTTTTCTATATTTGGCGATGAAGAGGTAGCGAAAAGGAGATGGAAAACAAGAAGAAGAACATAAAAAGGAGATTTTTGTGAAGGCCGTACAGCAGTGTTTCTGTGACAAATAATGATAATGTCTAGTAAGGGGGCGAGGTCGGCTGAACCATTTCTTCTCGAGCTCTCTTAATCTGAGCCACTTGTGCTCGTAAATGAGCCGCCTCAGTGACGAAAGCACTCTGTGTGAGTGTGTGACCCACGTTAATGAGCAAGCACGCACACACACGTCACGTCATATTATGTAACCAACAGTTTTTGTGTAGTGCTCTTCTATGTCTCCTCTTCTGAAAAGGAGCATTATCAACAACTATAGCACACCGTTGTCTGCTGGCTGAGACCTGGGCAGTGGGCATGGCGCAAGCGCGGTGGTCCGTATGCAGTTATTGAAATGAGGAGCCACGATGAGAAATAACGAGACATTGTTCAGGTGTTGCCATCACATTGTATCAGCAAACACCCCCACACACTGTGTTCTATGTCCATGATAGATGATGCACTGCAGTATTCGGGAAATAATAATTTCAATTATTTAGAAAAATAAGTTGAATTGAACGTTTTAATAGTAAGACAGACGTCAGTGTGTCATCATTACACTCAACTCTTCCAATAGAGCATTTGGTGTCCCAATCACTTTTCTGGAAACATTGTTGGAAATTCAAAAGGCCTGAAAGAGAAAAGAATAATTGGATGAGAAACTGTTTTTTGAAAAATTCAAACTTCCAAGAGCGTTTGAAGCCTGTTTTAGATCTCGCAAAAATCCAATTGATAAAACTTGTTAATTTATCAAGCTTCATTTTTGTATGGTTAGTCATGTTGGTTTGAACGTATCGTTCCTAAGCAAAAAATTCCACTTTCGAACCACCATCATCCTTTCAGAACTGAGGATGGAGATGTAGACCTCTATGAGGAATTCTGCCCACCCCTTAGTCCCAACAAAATTGGAAAGTCAAAAACTGTGTTCCAAACATTTTCTCCAAATTCCTCTGTCGATTGATCTATTATTGCAAAACTGAAGATTCCATACTTATCTCTGAATTGCTGCAACAGTCGCAATGTGTTCTTCAAAAATGTCACACCTTCAAAATATCTCGAAATCATTGAAGATATATTATGAAAAAAAATTAGATGGATAATTTGTGAGAAATTATGTGAGCTTCATTTGCATAGAATAGTGATGATGTCCGTGGGGCAGGTTCACGACAGGACAGGTGTGTCAAACATTTGTGAAGAGCATGCTCGACAAACAAGTTGCTTCATGGTGAAAGGCTTCGAACCACATTTTCTATTGTTTTCAACTCACTATTAGTTCTATGAACAGTAGACCTCACGCAGTATTCTCATCCACACGTACCTGATTGAAACTATGAACCTTATGGAAATACAGCAATACGGAAATACAGAAGAAACTGGCTTCTCCACACATCTATGTAATCACTCTTGTCAGCTGATTTATGATGAATAATTCTATAGTCTGATTTTTACTCTAATATTGGCGTATGAAGAAGGCTCCTTTTTCCTTTTATATTATCCTTGAAATGCAAAATTCCCAAAAACCTTGTATATACGTCGACGCGCGATTAAAAAAGGAGCATACCTGTCAAATTTCATGAAAATCTATTACCGCGTTTTGCCGTAAACATATAAACATTTAAACATTAAAACATTTAAGCATTCAAACATTCAAACATTTAAACATTCAAACATTAAGAGAAATGCCAAACTGTCGACTTGAATCTTAGACCTCACTTCGCTCGGTCAAATAGGCCTCACCCCTACCCCTGTGATAAGGTGGTGGAGGTGGTTTGAAAGTAACATATTTTGGTTTTTTGCATATATCTCTTTCGGAAATCTTTGTCGGATACAAAATTAAAGCTTACAAATCAGCCTACAAGTTTCATCTGTAACATTCTCCAATATATGTCATAGTTTTCTAGATATGGGCTCTTGAAGGTGTCACAATTTGAAGAGAAACCCTTCCGGCTCCGATTCTTTCATCTTTTTGGCCTCATAACTTTTTAACAATTGGTTGAAAAAATCCATGCCAATCATGAGCTCATTTACAGCATCATATTCTCTCAAATTTGATCTATTATTCCATCATATTACGCATCTCACTACGATTGTTGCAGCAGTTATAGTGTTGTAAAATCTTCAGTTAAACAACAATAGATCAATTGAGAGAGAAATTTGGAGGCAACGTTTGGAACACAATATTTGACTTCGCAGCTTTGTTTGCACTACTTAGAAGGTGAACATATCAAAAGTCCTCGTCCCTACCCCTTGTGCTTAAGGGATGAGGGTGGTTTGAAAGTTTCGTTTTTTCATTTCTGACTTACACGCATGTACCTCGGGAACAATGCATTTCAGCGACATGTTGAATGGAAACTGAGCAAAAATGAAGCTAGAGAATTTTACAAGTTTTGTTCAGTAGATTTTTGTGATATCTCCTTTAGTTTCCCATTAAATTCCCGAAAGACGCATATTGATCGAGATATATGCAGAAAACCAAAATATGGTACTTTCAAACAACCCCCACCACCTTAGCACGGGGGGTAGGGGTAAGGACTTTCGATATGTTTACTCCCTAACTATTCTTAAAAGAGCTGCGGGGTCAAAAATTATGTCCCAAACTTTTCCCTCTATAATCTTTCGTTGACTGGACTAAAAGCCTTCCGCGTGAATTTTTTTTCATTCAAAGACATGTCCGTTCACACAGTTTAACACACTTGTCTTATCGTTTGTGGCTGGGTTCAGACTCATATCTCTCGATAAATATCCGAAAACCCAAATAATCTGCACCTTTGAACCAACCCGACCCCCTTACCATAGGGGTTTGAAGTGGGGACTTAAAAACGAATCACAATATGTTCACTTATGATATATATATATATATATATATATAATATATATATATATATATATATATTATGAATATATATAATCACGTGACGTACCAGACAATGTTCATAACAAATATTGCTTCCAATTCCAACAGCGCTTCTCATTGAATTAAGAAAATGTCATAATACTTCCTGCTCATGAAATTGTTCTCACGAATTTCTCATCAATGAAAGAATCTGAGTATTTTTCGATTGACAACACAGGGACTTACACTAATGCCTACTCTGGTATGAAAACTGGAAAACTGGAAGTGCCTGAGTTCTTCACTCCACTTTAAATTTTTCAAGTTCATACGCTATTTACTCCGCACTTGAATGTATTCCTTTTCTTCGGTCATGTTCCCAATATGTTCAACATGTAGCACGTCAAAAAAAATTTCTAACGTCAGTGCACCTAGTGATTCGAAAGCTCATCACATACTCGTATTGTGATTGCATTCAATAATAGCCTACTTCAACACGGAACATATGTTGTTATCGTGTCTTTCATAGTTGGATTCATACCAGAAATCCGAAGGTTACTTGCTGACAGAATCATGTCTTCAGGTTGAAAACTGGATAATCTCAAATTGCCACAAGATACTGCATCAAACTGGACAGCAGAGTCAGCCTTCTGGCTACAAGAACCGTGTTTTTTCAGCGATGGACATTCACAGAATGTGAAAGGGGAGAATGAAGAGGAAATTGAGAAAGGGGGAAAAAAGAATAAATCATGAAGAGGAGAAGAGGAGATGTAAGAAGCATGGAGAAAAGTCTGAAGGAGTAAGTAACGGAAAGGGTTTAAAGGAGTAGGGGGAGAAATGAGACGATGGAAAAGGAGGAAGAGAAATAGAAGCAGTTAATGAAGAGAACATTCGAAGGGGAGCAGGGGGAGAACAAAAAGGAGTTGGATGGAGAAAAAAAGTGCATGCTGGAGCTTAAGGAAGAGAAGAGTATAGTGTAAGGGAAGACAAGATGTCTAAGAATTAGTCATCGAAGGGAACATTTATTGGGAGGAACGAAATGAGGTATAATGGAGAATTGAATAGGAGTAAGAACAGAAAGATGAGAGGAGAATGAAAAAAGAGGAGAAGAGAAAACGATTTTTGAATAGGAAATACAGAAAATATTTCTGACAAACAATACACAAACTATGAAAGGAAATGGATATTTAGATACATAGATACATGAGAGATGAGATACTGATGAGCATTATAGAAGGTAACACACATCAATTCACACCCATGTCGGTTTTTGTGCAGATTTTGCATGTATGAAGGGGGAACGCGAGGCTATTTGAGTTGGCTGAGGGGAACCTGATGGTTTAGTGGAAGCGAGGGTGGGGAAGGGTATTTTGTTCATGAACCGAGACTTATCTTTGTTTTAACGAGGCCATTCAATGAGAAAAGGCGGCTGACTATGCGTGGTGCATTAATTCGCCATATGAGACGCAAGCCTCCAATAAAACTCTTATCTACGCGCTTTCTCCCTGTTCCTCTCCCACTATTCCTCTTCTTTTTCTTTCTTATTATATTTTTCCTCTCACTACACCTCCTCACCCTACTTCACCTTATCCTTATTCTCATCCTTCTCCTCCACCACCTCCTCCTCCTCCTCCTCCTCTCACTAATCGTATTTTTCTACGGCTACAGGCATTTACATTCTCTTCCAGAAAATTGTATGATCGGATTACTCAGCACTCAATAGGCCTATATTAACTTCTCTACTCTCATCCTCTATTTCTCTTCTCGTTCTTTCCTTCATCACTAATTTTTCGCATCCATTTTACTTCTATTCATCCATATCTTTGACACTCACGTTTCCATTCTTCATTTTTCTGATTATCTTCTCTCTTTTCTCTTCTTTTTCTCCCCCACTGTATGTCGTTTCATTCTCATATTCTCTTTCCGTCGTTTTCTATTCACTTGTCTTCTCCACATTCTCTTCAACTCCTCCATCACTTTGTTTTTATTTTCTTCCTCTTTCTTCCAATTCCACTTTATCTATATACTCCACTTCAATATTTGCAATATATTCCTCCTTCGTCTTCAACTTGCTTCCTCCTGTGTCCACGCATTTCCTCTTCTCTTACCTGTCCTTAATAAATCTTGTTTGTTCCTCTCTCTCTTCCTCTCTCTCTTTTCATCTCTTTCTCCCCTCTCTTCTTCCTTATGTCTCTATAAAAAGCTCTCTCATTCTTCTTATCGCTTTCGTGTTCGACACTTCTAGCATTCTATCCCCGAAAGTTATCCCTGACCTCAGTATGGGGTATAAGGCCCAATCACTGATGAGCATCGATATAATCAGCTGCATTCCCCCCCCCCCCAGGCGATGTGAATGAGAGAAAGTACTTCATAGAAGATGACAACGGTTGATGATCGAAGTTTCAGCAGTGGTAATTTGGCGGTTGTTAGTACTTACTACCACATTGTTTCTGTGAAATCGGGGAGGAGAAAATGGTGATGATAGCAGGCATCGTTCGCGGGTCGTCAGTAAATTTTAATGCAACTAAAGTTTGAAAGTATGATTTGCGACAATCATAGGCATAACTCCGTCCATCTCCTGGGCTTTTTCTTCAACTTCAGTTAATTTCTGTTCAAATCTGCCAATTAGTTTCCAAAATCTACTGCTAACATCAAAACTGTGGCATGTGAAAGTTTTTTATTGAGGGTACCTATTCGATTATCACTGTTATGGATAGTTTCAAAAATATTTTAATGAAACACCTAATGTATCAATCGATTTAGAGAATAAATCTAATGTAATTATGCTGAATCATCAGCCATGGTAATGTGAGCTTAGACTAGATAATTGGGAGATGGAAAAATGTAAACGAACAGAAAATAATGGAACTGATTCATGGAGGATATAGGATGTGTTCTGAAGTGACTGGAGGTGAGTGATTGCTGTAGAACTATATCTGAATAAATGGAGCACTGGACAAATGAAATGAAGTGACTGAAGAACAAAAGATTCAATCAATGAATTTAGTCACATTAATTAATCACATCTCGGAATGCAAGTAATAGTTATGCGCCAATAGTCATAGAGATTATGAATAAGGAGAAAGGATAAACAAAGAAAATAGAAGAAGAGATAGTAGAGGAAAAAAATAAATATTAGTAGATGAGAAAAAGTAAAAAAGAAAGGAAGAAGATGCTGATGACCAATATGGAAATATTGCAATGTCATGACCCACTCGAACTCATTCAAAAATATTTAAAAAACGGAATTTCAGAGAAACACAAAACGTTGAATACAATGATCATTATCACTGTTCAATGATCAGATAAAACACTCTTGAAACATCCATTCCCAAGTGAAAAGAATGTAGAAAACGCGGTTTCTGGGATGCGAGGAACCACTTGCCGCTTATAACACTTCTGGGAATGAATAGTCAAGTCAACAGTCACGCCTTTTGCATGCATCACTATCACGCCGGAAGCAAGCTAGCAATACTTTTATCTACAAAGGTAACACATGGTGGAAGAAGCTCTTTGAAGTACCGATGTAGCAGCTCAAAATTCGGTATAATGAAATTGTTTCTAGATCATGAAAACTGATGTATTGTGTGAAGTACAGAGTAGGTACGAAATATCTTGAAGCCCTGAATCTTCCAAAATTTTCCAGTTTTTCAGAGTTTGGACTTTTTAAATAGTTATTTACTGTTAGGCTAGCCGCATATTGAGATGCGACGTGACGTGACGTCATGTGATGTGACGTAATGTGACGTGAAAGCGACGCAAGTCTGATGGATGACCTTATAATAATAATATAATGTTCACATTGTGATGTTCATAAAAGTGTTTATAATAATCACATTGGGACGAAGCTATAACATATATCATAATGATATTGAATCATCTAGCAGACTCGCGTCACGTCATGTCACGTCGCTTCGCGTTTCAATTTGTGAGAGGCCGAATACTGATAAGGATTAAGATTAATTAATATATTCACTCTAGATGTTCTTACTAACTACAGTTTTCTTGATGAATTCAAAATCTATTCTCTTTGTTCCGGAGTAAAAAATCGATCAATTGAATGATTGACTGTGTGACAGTGTCACATAATGAAATACATAGAAGCAATGTCTTGTTATTGTCAGTGTTGTTTTTCTAAAATTTGTGTTGTAATGTGGATGATTCTGTTGAAGCTTTGTTGAAGCTTAGGTTTCATTCTTTTTTCATTTTTGAAACTCTGGATCCTTATCTGGGAAACAACAATGTATGCGAGGGAAGAACCATATTAAGATTTATCTCGTTGGTTTGAGGTGTTAATATTAAGATCATTACTAGAGAACTAAGTGCACTTCTTTATTTATCACACTCTTGAAATTGTTATGATCACAATGTTACCTCTCAAAACTATGACAGTAAGTAGTGAATTAGTAAAAGTACAAATTGATTGTACTTCATGGTCAGTCGGTAGAGAACATTGTAGATGTTCCTTTCAACCGATGACATCAAACAAGCATTATCAATTGAATCCGTTAACCTCAGCAGCAGCTCAAAACCAAGCATCCATTCATTACCTTTTTAGTCGTTGACCAAGGGCCCCAATCAATACGCACGCATACACATGCACAACAATCACCGATAATCGGAAATGGATTATCATGTGCAATTAATTTCGGCTGACTTCACATTGTAATATAATCAAATAGCTCGATTTCCTCAGCCAAAGCCGCTCACTATAGGCAGCGATTCGAACTACAGACAGATTAATGAGGTTATTACAACATATCATACGGGCAGGGCAGTAGTTGTCAGTGACAGAAACTACGATTACCATTGAATGCCTGCTCAACTGCGATAATATAACATATTGTATGTTGGTTGCATACATGTTAGTGAACAAAGGAAATTAATGTCTAATGGTTGATGTCAAATTCTGCCAAATATTATAGGGGTCAATATTTTATTGTATAATACTGATAGCAGCAAAGTTAGTAAAGGTCGTTTCAAAACTTCATCATGATGTCTGTACATTTTTAAACTGATGTAGGCGGAACAATTTTCTGCTTGTTTCTTCTATTGGAGAGCTCATTCGAGTGGTTAAGTATTGGACAGTGCAAGAATACCAATTAAAGAATAATAATTTTGTATGGGAATATTTATGAAAATGAAATATTGCATTGGATAAACTCCACAAACTAACACAACATTAAGTGCCGTTTGCACAGTGACAAATTCAGTTTAAAACTAAATTTAATTTAGAACTGAGATAAATCCATATATCAGATCTTGTTCATTATAATGAGGTTCATTTTGAGTTTGATCAACCAACCGATTAAATTCAGTTTAAGCTTTGACTGAGAAAACGGTCCCAAGTTTTTTTGAAAAAATACAAGTCACGTGAACTATGACGTTTAAAGCCTGAATTTATGCAAAATCCCCAATCCTCCAAGGAAGTAGTTATGAATGGAGAAATATTAACTCTTTTACATGACAATGAAGAATGAAAACTGATTGGGAGAAGTTGTGATTGAAAATACTACAGTGAAGTCCACGGTATAATGACAGTGAAGAAAGGAGGGGAAACAGCGTGATGCCTTCTATAAAGGATAGCTGATATCGTTATATCGAATTTGATATCAACAGTTCATTTATGTTAAGAATAATCAGTTTTTAATTCGTCAACAAAATGTACTTTTCAATGATTCAATAATACATTTTCATAATTGAGATTAAATATCTTGTTAATTATTCTTGGAAAAAGATCTGGCAACGTTACAGAGCTGGAAAAATACCTATCTGCTTAGTCGAATGATAGACCAGGATATTAACACCAATGCTAATCAAATACTGCTATACTGCTATAAAGCAGTGAGAAGTCAAAAGAAAATACAGTATTTTCAAGTTGCATTGAATTATCAATTGCTTGCGATTTTTAGTTGCAGTCATTGCATGCACTTGATAATCAACTCGACAACTATAGAACGCTATCAATTCTAAAGTCTGATTGCCTCATGTTCAGTGATTGTAATATTAGAGAAGAGGAAAAATATCATTTTCATTTAAAATACAAAATATCAAAAACCCGCCGCGGCCGGAATTTTGAAATATCAAAAAATATTAAAGACCTGAAATATACATACTTCGACGCGCAATTCAAAAAGAATCAAATCTCTTTCTGTCAAATCTCAGGGAAATCTATTCACACGTTCTGAACATACAACCATACAATCATGAGTGCATACTAAAGTCCGATCAAGTTAAACCTCACTATGCTTGGTCAATAAAATGGATTATTTGATTTTTAGCAGAAGTACAAGTCTTCAAATCCCTAAATTTATTTCCCAAAGAAAAGATTTCTTTTTCTCAACCCGATTCCCACTCATGTAATAATTATTACATTCTCATCCAGACTATACTAATTGATGACGTCACACCATATTACTTTCCACAAGATATCATCGTAATACAATCTCGAGATATGGTTCAATTAGACCTCGCCTGTGTCGCCCATGACGGTGTAAAATGACAACTTCTTTCTCTGCAATGATTAAAGATCTGCATGAATTAAATCTTTCAACGAAACTGGTTTAGCTAATCTTTGCCTTCAACTGACAATGAAAGGAAGGAATATACATTCAAGAAAGACAGGTTATATGAGGAAGAGAGAGATGAAGCGATGCAAATAGTGTGTAAGGGAGTGTGAAGGAGGAAAGAGAATGACGTTCAACTGCAATGCTAGTTGCAGTCATTAATCTTTTAGTGAACTCTGTGAACTCTCAGTCTCATTAATTATCCTCATTTACCACATCAAACTATTCGTAGCCAGCTAACTCCAGTGTGTATGCCTGCCTTGACTTTCCTTCTATTATTAATTTTTGCACGGTTTCACCACCTCCATGCGCGCGCATATACTGGAGTTGTGTATCGGATGACTTGACCCAGTTACCTATAAGATTTCCACTTTCTTTGGTAATCGCTGATTATAGCTTATTATGGCTGATTGGCAATCCAAGGACACATTGTCTTGGATGCTCAGGGTGAGATTTCACCAACTATTTTGTGGAGATTGGATTTGAAAATATGGGTGAGTGGAGGATGCTCTGTGGGAAGTTGCTGTGATGGAATATTTCATTACATTGAATATTTTATCATATTATATAAATGTAATTGATAGGAAATTTCATCTCTGGATTCAGGGGAAAAATATTTCTCATAAACTTAGGATGAGAAAGTTACGGGTCTAGTCTGTTGCTTTTCTTCCAAACTTTTTTATGATTGTTATTTCATTCTCTTACTAAGTGTGCAGAATTGAATAGGTATGTGTTCTCGTTCATTGCATTATCAATGCAGAGGAGATCTTGAATTGAAGGTGAAAAATGATTTTGATTTATAGTTCTAGAGTGAGATTGGGCTTCAGTTACTCTTTTTGAATTATACGAATAGTAACGTATCTGATTTGATCGTTTCATGTTACATTGGTTTCAAAAAATTACAATTCCAAAGAGGGAATAAATCATGTGAAGTACTCGAGCGCAATATCATTGAAAACTAATCAATATAGAATAAAGCTATTACACATGAAAAATGGAAAATAGAAAATACTTGATTAGAAAACAAATTCTCACACAGCAATTTTCAAGACTAGTTTATCCACCACACATTGGATATGGAATTATTATCAAACATAGTAAAATGAGATTGCATGGTGAACCATTAATGTTGACACAGCTCAAAATCAATGACCTAATGGATGTCACACGAACTACATTGAATCCACTAATAGCATTATAGGCCGCTGCACATGTTGACTCAGCCGAGTGGGTTTAGCTAGGCCGCACCAATATCCAATGCATTAGCTTGCTCGCTGATTATGTGCATTCTGAACTTGGCTGTAACGAAATCGAATGATTTGCAAAAGAGAGAGAGAGTGAGTGAGAAAGTAGGATAGTGTGAGAAACGGCAAGGTGATGGTGGAGGATACAGAAGGAAGAGTGGAATATGAAGGTGATAAAGAAGCAGGAATCTCCTCGATTGCCGCATTATCAGTAGTGAAATCTTCTTCACTTTAGTAGACAACTTTCTCGTCTCATCTGCCAGTGACCAGGTTTGGGTTATTAGCATTGCCGGCAGAACTCAGAATGCTTCTTGCTAAAAATGATAATCTTGTGACGTACCCGATTGGAATGGAACAGTGACATAGAAGAGACGTACAACTTAACAAACAACTTTTCCAACTGCAAAGTGTGCCACTCAACACCAATGTAATAAATAAGTTATAAACATAGTTATATACACAAGGCCGGCATGGTTTCTCTCCACTGTCCGGGTCACACGGATGTTTGTTATCATGTTTTGAGTGAATTATGATTGGAGGAAAAGTGCGGATTGAGTTAATATCGAACAACAAAATTTGAAAAATATACTACTCAGTTTAGTGAGGCTGCATCATGTTCAGTGGAATTAGATCTGTGGAACATGTTGAGAGAGGTTGATGTTTGGGACTAGTTTAGATTCTACAAGAATTAATATTCTCACTGAATATGTTAAAACATGATTGTTTTGTTGAATGGGTAAAGATTATTTTTAATGTTTTTCAGAGTGAGTAGAGATTTTTCATCTTCAAAAGATGAAATCTTGAAGAATCATCTTCAAAATCATTTGAATATAATATTTTGTATGGAAGCTTCGAATTCAAACCTCATTCCAGTAAACACTGTTCCATTCGGGTAAATTGTATCACTTATCAGCTTTAAAATGAAGTGCTCCAAGTTCGATCTCCAAGATTTTATCAAGATATCCCATCTTTGAATAGAAATTGAATTTGAACTGTTACCTCTAGGCCAAGCGCACACGTTTTGACTGTGCCTTCAACTACCGTCGCAAAATAGTTGAAAACTGGTTTAACATAGTCTAGAAACGTAGAAACAGTCTCGTCGTTCGCGTATCCCAACTGATTAGCAGCTGTAGTTGTAAAACAATCACACCGTATGTGCTAGGCCTTACTGAAACATTCTAACCAAACATCATGTTGTAATGAATTGCCATGGAGAAATTTTAACAGTAATTTACACTGTTTTCACTAATGTGACTCCAAGCTCAAATAGAAACTATTTTGGCAGTTCAAATGTCAGGGAAAACTAGAAACACAAACAGACCCAACCGCAGTTAACTAAATGGATGTTATGCTAACCACTAATTTGCTAAGTTATGAGAATTTGGTTTTCACTTTCTTGGAAGCTGGCTACTTTCTTATTTGTAATTAGCTTTGCCGATAATTCCGAAGTTTATTTTCGGATGTTAATTTGGGGGTAGGAAGAGTTACGAGGGATATTAAGTGACCAATCAATTGATCGATTATTCAGGAGTAAATGAGCAATCAATCATCTAAGTAGTGAATTACTCAATCATTTATGATTCAAACAATTCAAATTCATCAACTGATTTCTGATTATGATGAATGCTATCCATTTGAGCATGGAAGAACCTAAATATTGATGACATTATCAATTGTAAGCTTGGGAACAAACAATCTATTAATTATTGATATTGGATATTGTCCAATAATAAATTGATATTGGAGATAAGTCAACATAGTCTGATAGTTGAGTGATGAACTCTATTATCTACAATGTATCGATGATTATGTAATAGTTATAGCTACATGGCAATCATTTAACAAATCCTTTTTCAGAATCAAAAAGATCGAGTAAAATAAGGAAAATGCAGCCGGAAAGGAAACTGTACCAAAGACAAAGACAGTGATTGCTCATCAAAGTTGAGGGTTTAATAATAATAACTCTAATTGATTGAATTATAATTACAATTATTATTATCATTAGGCCTACCTATAACTATTGAAGGTTATTATAGGCATAACAGCAAAACATTTTTCCAATAGTATTTTCTAGACATCAGTTGGACAAAACTCATTTTGTTATTTTTCCACTTGACGCTATGAAGATAGTCTTCACTACCTTTTCTATAATAGGTTTAGATATTTGGTGAGAATTCAGTCACAATTTCGACAGAATTAAACTTGCTTAGAATAATTGAAATGAGTCTAGGCCGAAGCAGAGAAAACTTTTAGATTGTTTTGTTCTATGGCTAAAGTATACAGAGAGAGAGATAGCAGTTAATGAAGTAAACAGTGCTCAGGAGATCTAGCTTAAAACAAGAATTGGAATAATAATGTAACTAAAATTGCAAATGAACGCGGATAATCGAACACAGCGAAACTCAGAAGACATTATAATATAGCTATGAGTGAAACATTATTGAAGCTCCATACAATATAAATGTCCCTTATTATCCAGGTAGTCTACCATTTTCCCTCTTAAATGAATTATTATTACAGAAAATTATGATTATTCATTTTCTACACCAAAACTCTGTAGAACCTAAACAGTGCATGAATCACCTCGTATTCTTTTACTTGTTGATAACTTAATTATCAAAAGTTATCCTTTAAGTCTCTCCATCTACAGACATCTCTCCTTCAGAATAAACCTTTTCACTCTTGTTTCTAAAATAATTACTATATTTGAATTCAATTCAACATTACTTTTTCAATCACTCGGTTTATTATTGAAGTTGGACTAACCTGCCTAACTTATAACATCCATTGTTAGTATAATTCAAAATATCCTATTAATTTATCCTATTGAGAGAATTGAATTTTCACTTTCATCCTCATGGAAAGGATCTCATCTCCTCTAGTCAAGATAAGAGGAAAAGCATACAAGGACAAAAAACTAATGTTGTTGTACGACCCAAAAACTGGTCCCTTCCAACAAGATTAATTTCTATTTCAATGGTGCTCTCAATTTGGGTGTCAGTTTGGAGGAAAGTTCAATAATAATCCAGTTTCTCCTCACATCTTAATCACTAACAACACGCCATATAATCTTTTTGAGGATACGTTGATAAAAGCCGTACAGTTACAGTATAATCAGAGTCGAATTAAGGTGTTCTTTAGGCATGCTCAAATTATTTGTTGAAGTTGAGGGTCCATAGACTTTTGGTCAAGAAAGGAGGAAAATCAAACTGAGATCGTGAATTATACATTTCAATCTCTCAAAATATCCGAGCAGAGAACAAGATTCTATTGAAAAAGAACGTCTGAGAATATTTCCTCCGAATTATTATATATTGTTCTGATTTTATTTTGAATCTACCACTGGCTTGCATAAAATTTGAATAAATGGTAACAAGATTTGGAATTGGAAAACGAAGGAGAATTTTCATCTAGATAAAATAATATTTTTTTGAAAAATCCGTTAATAATGACATTATTCCTCATTCACTATTCCGAATCCCTTTCTAGTGATCTGAGAATACAGCAAAATGCGTCTTAGAATGAGAGATATCTTAGCCACCTCCAATACAAGGCCCTGGCCTACGATATTGCAACGTCGCAGTGTAGGCCTAGAATCTATAACATGATTGGTGAAAAAGATTTGAACAAATACCAGCTGATCTTTTTTTACCAAGGCCAGGGCCTTGTATTAGAGGTGGCTATGGAGATATCCAACAAAATATTCTCATAATTTTTTTTTGTTTATAAGGAAATCTCCTGCTGCATTATCAAACAAAATAATATTACCTGAATAAAATATATTACGCATTGACGCTGTTGAAAAAGATCACTTCTACTTTTTCAATTTTCATGATGAAATCAAATTGATAAGAGAATAGGAGGCTAGAAGTAGCTTGTCATGATTACATTTGTATACTAAAAATCTGGTGTGGTACACTTACACAACTTTCCTTGCTCATATTCGAAACTACGATCAGACTTTTGTATATGTGTATATATAATTGTTTTCAGAGTACTTTTTCCTTTGTGTAAATTGTGAAATTCAATGATTTTTTTAGTCGTCATTTTTTTAAAGTCGTCAAAACAGCTGTTCTACAGATGAAATATCTCGACTATGTGTGTTCTTTTTATGAACTGCTCTACCTACCTACCTCATGCACGAGAAGGAGGTTACAAAGTCCATTTCTCAAGGATGGGGTGGACCCCCCATTAGTTTCCCAGAAAGGAGACTCATGCCAGTTAATAGAGCTGATAAATAACTATACAGAGTATGAATTTGAAAAAATCGGTCAAGTTATTTTGAAAAATCGTGAAAAACATGTTTTTTTAGTAATTATCCGCCATTTTTCTCAAGAATATTACGGAACTCCTGCAATTTTCCAAGGAAAAAACTCATGTCATTTGATAGGACTTATGAATAGCTACCCATGGCTTGAATTTGAAGAAAATCGTTAGAGCCGTTTTCGAGAAAACCGTGAAAAACCTGGTTTTTGGTCATTATCCGCCATTTTCTCAAGAATATTACGGAGCTCATGGAATTTTCCTAGAAATGAGACTCATGCCAGTTGATAGTGCTTATGAATATCTATCCATGGTATGAATTTGAAGTAAATCGTTAGAGCAGTTTTCGAAAAAACGGTGAAAAACATGGATTTTTAGTCATTATCCGCCATTTTTCTCAAGAATATTACGGAGCTCCTGAGATTTTCCTAGAAATGAAACTTATGCCAGTTGATAGGGCTTAAAAATAGCTATCCATGGTATAAATTTGAAGAAAATCGTTGGAGCCGTTTTCGAGAAAACCGTGGAAAACATGGTTTTTTAGTCATTTTCCGCCATTTTTCTCAAGAATATTACGGAGCTCCTGAAATTTTCCCAGAAATAAGACTTATGCTAGTTGATAGGGCTTATAAATAGCTATCCATGATATAAATTTGAAGATAATCGTTAGAGCCATTTTCGAGAAAAACGTGAAAAACATGGTTTTTTAGTAATTATCCGCCATTTTTTCCGCCATCTTGAATTGAATTCTATTGAATTTCTTATTGTCGGGTCCTCATAGTATAGGGACCTTAAGTTTGAAATTTCAAGTCGATCGGTTAATTAGGAATGGAGTTATCGTGTTCACAGACATACACACACACACATACACACACACACACACATACACACACACACATACACACACACACACACACACACACACACACACACACACATACACACATACACACATACACACACACATACACACATACACACACACACACACACACACACACACACACACACACACACATACACACATACACACATACACACACACATACACACATACACACACACACACATACAGACCAATACCCAAAAACCACTTTTTTGGACTCAGGGGACCTTGAAACGTATGGAAATTTAGAAATTGGGGTACCTTAATTTTTTCGGAAAGCAATACTTTCCTTACCTATGGTATAATAGGGCAAGGAAAATAAAATGAAACACCACTTATTGAGGAGACTTGTTTTCTTATCGAATCAAGCAAGTTATGGTAGAACAAAATGACAA
Source organism: Nilaparvata lugens (assembly GCF_014356525.2). Taxonomy (NCBI): domain Eukaryota; kingdom Metazoa; phylum Arthropoda; class Insecta; order Hemiptera; family Delphacidae; genus Nilaparvata; species Nilaparvata lugens. The sequence goes on from NC_052507.1 coordinate 35,855,249, forward strand.
AGATAAGAGGCACAGAGTGCCTCATGATGAACTGAACAGAAGATAAATCTTGAAGACCATGCCAAAACAAACATAATCAGACAAATTTGTCTTCATAATGAAAAAGTGATATGTTGCCAAGTGTTGAATGAGTGCATTACACGCATTGATGATGGTGAGCCCTGAGCCGCAAATTGATAAGTTGTTCTGACAGCAGAGAACTCGTTTGGCCACCACTAATGAACCAGACTGCAACATTTGAGTAGCAACTAGCAAGAGAGTTGAGTACCTACTCCAAGCCCGTAAGGTATAATCATAATGTACTCCGAACTGGTTTTTATCATGTACTACCTAGAATCGAAATTGAAAGTGCTGGAAATGTTTCAGCTCGAAGTTCAAGGACCAAGTAATTGAACTTGCCTAGGTGATAACAATGATAGTTTAATGTATATAACAGATCACACAACAAAACCAATTTATCAATCTATTCAATATTCAGTTCCACTTGATATCATGTTTTCAGTATTTGAGGAGTTTAATTACGTCTTATCTAATTCAGTATAACCATAGAATGTTCTATGATTATACTGGTCACTGAAAAACGCTTAGTGGGCGTAACAAGTCTGACGTTATTTTTTAATTGAATAACGATTTGCCTCGGCTTGGCTGCAATCGGTAAAGCATGAGTGTAAAAATATATAAGTCTGGTCGTGGTTTTTTAGAATACAATTTCGATAAAATCCTTATATGCTCGCTCAGGAGCTCCTGCAGTTTATTGCTTTTGAACAGTTTATAGAAATCTTTGGAATGTATTATTTCCAGAGAATTTAATTAACCATGCCATATATTGTTGTGTAAACCAGCTTATTCTATTACTGATAAAATTGGATGGCAACTCTCTTAATGATTTAATACTGATAAGTAATAAATAGATATGAGATTTGTCCTGCGTGGTATTGGGGAATAAAATAAATGGTACACCATAAAAAATTTGATGCATATATTGTACGAATAAATATTAAAAGTCAGATAAATATGGAAAATATATAGAGCATCAAAACATACACAACAAAAACAAGAATAAATATATCAAAAGAAAATATCACAGACTGGTACACTATTCTTTAGCTCTTCAGCACGAAACATTACCATGTGCTTTTTCAATTCATTGATAAATGATAATATGCATTCATTGGTATGCAGCTTAGGTATCGACTTGCTGTTGCTTGTCGATTTAGGCAATCTCACTTTATATCTTATTCAAAAAATCATAGAAAAATAAATTGATAAATCAAAGATTATAAATATATTAATTTCTGTAGTTTTCAGTATATTTCTCAATAATATATATATATATATATATATATATATATATATATAATATATATATATATATATATATATATCTTAGGGCATAAGGTTTGGCCTCTGATGGAGTAGATGAATCAATTTATCCAGTGAACAAGAGCTACATTATATCATTACAAATTATTAAATAGAATCAATGATTGAGTGAGCGTTTGTATTACAAGATAAAAATTCAATATTCCTTTAATTTGTGTACCTTTGGATATGTAAATTGACTTATTCTTATTTAATAAAATATTTCTTATACCTTCTTAAGACTTGCGCAAGTTTTATATTAATTTTTAATATTTATAACCTTTCCGACGAGCTAGCTTTTGTATTTGTTTCACTCAAAGCACTGAGGGCGCCCTAACTTTATATATTTCGACTATTTATCACTCACGTGCTGAATTTTTATAAGCTGTAGGCGGCGATCCGATTTTCCTGGTAGTCCTGGATTTTTGGTGGCCGAAGTCGTCTTCTCCAAGGGATTAAATAAATATTTAATGACTTTCGCTTTAATGCAGCATCACTAAGTCTTATGGGACTAAGTCTTTAAAAGTACAAAAAGTAATAAAGGGTCTTGTGCTCTACAAATTTTAGTGTCATTCCATAGTGGTGTCTGGCAGGCAAGTGTGCAGGTTCTAATTTTATTTCTACAATTTTCATTTCCGACTTACAAATTTACATAAATTTAAATAATTCGCTACTACGCCATTTAAAGGTTCAAATAGTCCATGCCAATCTACTAAACCATTACTTATATCCCAGGTCTGATACCTTATATTTTCTCGGACCATATCCGATACATAAACTGAGTAATAAAAATTTATAAAATCTTATCATTTAGAGAAATATTTATAAATATATTTGAATCGGCTCTCTATTGCCGCCCATCAATTACTACAATTTGATTGGTTCATGCAAATTCACTACTGTACACATGCGCCTGGGAACATCCTACTTCCTTAATACTCTAATTTATTTTTATTTGGTGGTTTAAGTATATTTATTACATATAATATATTTTCATAAGGTTTATAAGTTGTTTCTCCCTCTACAACAATTAGCCATGTGCTTTTTTAAAGTCCTCCAGTTGCATACCATTTGTTTACAATAAATTTTTGCCAAGGTGTCTGGCTAGATTTTACGTTATGCGACTCGATCGATCATTATGTCGCCGATCAGTAGGTATTTTAAGCCTAACCTCAAATCTCCAATACTTTATATAATATAATATAAGTAGCAAATAACTTTCTTTTTCTATTCGGCTGTTCTAATTTTAGCCGTGATACCTGTTATTATCTAATCTTTTAATAATCGTTATGGCATTTAGCGATACTAGACTAGCTATTTCACTTCAGACCTATAAAATTCTCCCAAATAGGGATTTTGTTTACTCATCAGATTTTAATATGTTACACAAGAGAGAAGAGTGCACTAATGATATAATTATTTCCCCTACGGTATAGCTAACTCACTTTTTTGTATGAATCCATCAGTTTATTGTCTTTAGTTTCCATAGGCTAACTTATTCATTCAATTTGAGAGACAGACTTGAAGTTAGAGAAAGAAGTGAGATTGTAGTTTATAGCGGTGCAGATAATATGAAATTCAAGAAATACATTCTAATGAAATGAGTTAGATTCTAATGAGAAGTTAGAGGAAGAAGTAAGATTGTAGTTTATAGCGGTTGAGATAATATAAAATTTAGGAAATATATTCTAATGAAATGAGTGATCATCGGTACTCATAACAGGTCTAGGCTATTGAAAAAAAATATTGCATTGAAAAAATCAAGATGATTTATTTCATGAGGTTTCCAAGTTTTATGTCATCAGTTATCTATACTATTATAAAGAAAGGAACTGGCTCATACACGTACGGAATAGTAAAATTATGTTTGAAGCATCATCACGTCTGAACTACTCAACTGATTAATTTGAATTTTGCACATAGATTCTTAATTTATCAACGGGGGATTGTTACAGGCCTATTTTCAATTCTTCAAGATTCCATTACGTCAAGTTTTCAATTTGTCATGCTCCCAGCTGTTGTAAGGGAACAGCTGAACATTTCTTTTAAAAGGGAGATTAGATGATTGCTATGATTGGGGATCATAATTGAAATAAAAATAACTGATTTTCTGTTGCATCAAAATTTTGGTCCAATATCTTGGAACCGCCATTTTGAATTCACTCATTTTTTCCAAATTAATTATTTTAAATTCGAAAGTAATCATGATTTCGATACAGAATTTCAAGAGAAAATGATGAAAGCCGCACCAATTTCTCAAACCGTTCAAACGTTTTTTTCTCATTCAAAGATACAAAGATGGATAAATCATCCATCAATCTATCATCTATACTATGATAATGGAAAGAACTGTCTTATTATACTTGTACGGGATAGGAAACTTTATGGTTGACGATGAAATCATCACGTCTGAACTACTGGACTGATCGACTTGAAACTTTGTATAAATATTTTCTACTAACCGATGATGGTAATAGGCCTATTTTCAATTTCCAAATATTTCATCACGTCAAGTTTTCAGTTTGTAAAGTTTTGAAGTAGACCCTTGCAGAGCACGGGTTACCTGATAGTTATATCATACAGAGTGGGTGAAAAGTCCGAGAACGGCTGAATATCTTATACACAAAGGTAATTTGAAGGTGGATGTGATTAGGGATCCTACTCAAATTGAAAATACTACTTCACTATGATTTTAAAAATCTGGTCCGCCATCTTGGATCCGCCATATTCGATGCCACTTCATTTTTTTGAATGGGAAGATTGTCATGTGATACATTATTTCGATGCGAAATTTCAAGAAAAAATTAATGGCGAAAACCGCATATCGATATCTCAAACCATTTCGAAGATATTCACATTATTAATCAATACTATTCAAAGCATAAAGGAGAGAAAAAGTATGAAAATGGCTTAGTATCTCATAAAAGATTGTGATTCCAAGGTGGGTGTGATTAGGGATTCCACTCAAATTGGAAATACTACTTTACTATGACTTTAAAAATCTGGTCCACCATCTTGGATGTAAACAATGTTAGTGGAAAAACATTCCCCTGTTAATAGTTCTGCAGATTGATTCTGATCGACTTCATTTTGCAGAAGGATAAAAGATAATTCTGCAATCATCTGAAATTTTTCTCAATTTATAATCATTTTAATCAGCTATTCGAAATGATTATACTCGTATGACTTGAGATGTGAATAATTTTAGAAAGAGTATTTAAAATTATCATCTTTTCAATGATTCGTGAAATTTCTAATCAGATTGGGAAGTTTGTATCTAAAAACACCTTATGGAAACGTAGTACATAACATAATTTGGGTGGAAAAATATCAATAATGCATGAGTTGTATCATTCCATTGGAATTCCAACAGTGATAGGAATCGGGCAAGATCTCAGTGAGGGTGCAAAGCCTAGTGAAGTGTGATCTTATATTATTCCCACTACTCACTTGTTCGAATGATCCGCATCCACTGAACAAGAAACAAGATCAAGGTGCAACGAAGGAAGTCCTCTTTCCCTAATAAATAACCCAAAAAGCTCCTTTGCGAAATTTGTTTGAGCTTTGACCCCTGTGAGGGGTCGATCCTTCACAAAATATTTCTCGCCCCTAATATATTTCACAGTTGAACCCGTTTTCCAGTACCCTATCATGATCAGCTCTGAAGTAAACTACATGGATACGAGCCAAAAGTCGAAGAAATACAATTTGATACGATAAACAGCGTCGGAAATTTATTGAGAGGGTCGAGTGTGTGTAAATGTATGGGTATCACATTTTATGCGAGTGGGGTGGCTGTCAATGCTTATTGTCGAAACGATAAGTGGGTTTGACCAAAAGTGGTTGGTTTTCTTGAGAATAGAAATAAGTTGGAAGAAGAAGAATAATTCACTATTAAAAAATGCCTACATATAGGCTATTATCTACCAGTCTAGTAGAATCGGATTTCTTCTTACTATGACAGGGATTCATCTGAAATCAGAGCCTCATTCGACTTTAGCCTCAAATGGTGATTATAGTTTTTATTGGCACATTCATCTAAAAATTGATCAAGTTTCTAAATCCAGCATCCAGTAGAAATAGCCACCGAATCAAGAGGAGGTGGGAGAAGGTGAATTTGAGGAGGCCATATGGAGAGGCCATTCGAAGAGGGTCAATATTTTTAGATACCGTAATTCAATTCTTGGAAAAGATGAAATAAGTCATTATCATACATTCATTCAATTACTGTTGAATGAGCAGGCTATGATGAGTTGTATCTAGCTTCAATTAAGTAATAGGTTTCAAATTATTATTAATCTTGAAATTCTTCATCCTAATAAGAAATCTATAGTTCTATACAATTCTCGTAGAGAATAGATAAACATGATTCAATTATATGAGGGTGACGAGAGAGTTTTTACTTCATAAGGAACAAGTTCATTATTAAAGTTGAAGTTTCTAACTCTCTGAATTCCCATCTATACAGAACCTATCATGTTGTCTACTACAATTTTACAAAGAAACTTTTCCTATTACACCATCATATGTAACAGAAATAAGCCAACAATAAGCTTTCAATCTAATAATAAGGGAAATAATATGTCAGCCTGATATATGACTATGCTAAGCAATAAAATACTTTATTTGTTCAAATTAATTTCAAATCTGAATATATGAGTTCAATTACAGAACTATTAGTTAATCAAATCAATCATTATCGAAGTCTATCAAAGTATAATATTATAAAGAATTATGAGATAGTTTGTAGAATTTCAAGAGAGATTGAGATCAACTAATATGTCCTTCGTGATTGAAAACATCAGGAGTTGAAATGTACAGTAATAAATAAGATTATGTATTTGTGATACGTAAAAGTTTTGTGAAAATACACCGATTGTTTAAATAAGAATTAATTCAAGTAACGCAAGAATGTTTTCCTTCTCGAGGAAAAATAGTAGCTGGAGAAGCATTTACTAAGTTTGCTCACATGTTTCGTGAGAAACAATACTCTCGAGAAAAACAGTACTGCACAGAAGTCAATTCAAAACTAGTCTATCTCTGGGATGTGAGAAGAGATGGTACGCACGACTGCACTCTTTTTAGATATTTTCTCAAGTATTCTATCTATCTGTATTCTGGACAACGTCAAAAGATAAAGACGGTTCAGTCTGAAGAGGTAGCTGGTTGTGAATGATGACATAGTAACTGCTGAAAGTGAACAGTCCAATGCTTGATTCTTTACAAGTGAATTTAACAGAAAAGCGAAAATGGTGTGGAAGGAAAGAGAGAGATGACGAAGGAAGTGGAAGACATTCTGAAAGGAGTTAGTGTATGAGACAGTGCACTTTCTTCAGACATTATCGTGAACACCTACATCACGAAGATTGTCAATTAGATGCAGATGCACCGTGATAGACACGACGTTGACCTCAGGCATAACTTTGCCTCCATGCTGAAAAAAGATACTGAACTGCACGCTACTTAGCCATGACCATTTTTAGGTGGTTCTTCTTGTTCATTACATAAAAAAACCATTTTCCCACGCAGTCTCCAGTGCTATAAGGGAAAATTTTATAATAGTATAAGTTCTTCAATGTAATTGTATTCCAGACATAATATATTCAGAATAAACTGGCGCATTCGAATTGAGATACCTAATTATTAAAATATATCATAAAATTCCGCTTTAACATTCGATTTGATTTCCTGCAGATCATCAGTTGAAATAATATACTGTATTATATCAAATTTGTAATACAAAATGATTCTAGCCTATTACAATTTTTCAGAAGCAATAGATATCGCTAAGTAAAGAATAATATTTTCCCCCTATTCAGTTCTTTTGTTTATATTTGCATTATCAGTTCTCAGTTCTAATAATTCATCTTCCGTTGAAGATTTGAATTAATCATTATTAGAATACAGGACTACTTTCTCGGAGGCACCCCTTCTCGTCAAAAATATTGAAAGAAGAATCAGTTTTTCTAACAAATTTGGAAACTAGAGTAACTATGTTTGTTCATATTACTCATTTACTCCAATTCCTTGCAACTAGAACTTCAACAGGAAAACCTAAGAATTTACAGAAGCGAAATTGATATTCCTGGAGACGGAATGGGGAAATCATACAGCGATTGAGCTTGGAAGTAGTAGCAAAGTAGTCTCCTCGGTACTTCTCAATTTTTTCCGCCAAAGCGCATTTACTGGCTTCATCCATTGCTTTGCCGTCAAATAAATAATTCATCCATTCCATTTGTGGTGGTACAGGGCACAGTATCGGTGGATGGAGAAGTAAATACAGATGCAAGCACAAACGGTGGTTGGGGGGTTTGTGATGGGTTTTTGGCGATGGAGGGGGGTTTTGAGCGGTCGAGGGGGGGGGATGCGAGCGCATTAGTATTTTCAGCCATACCATTGAAAGTAATTGATTTACTAGAGTTGTGTGCCATTAGCGAAACAGCTCACGGGACTTGCAACAAACGTGCTGTTGGTACCTTTCTGAAGCATGGCGCAGTCTAGCAGACAACTATAGGCTACTACTGACTGCTCTGTCTCTTAGTTCAAGCCCATCAATGCTGTAGTTGATGCCAATCATCAAAACAAATAAGCGAAAAACTAGGAAGCTGCACTGGAATTCAATTTTTGGATCCGTGGTTGCACTGAAATCAAATTAGTGTTTTGTTCTTCCAGAAGAGTCTGGAATAATTTGAATGAATGAAGGATATCTAAACTGATCTACTATACTAACTAGAAGGAAATTGTGCGGCAGAATAAACTCAAACTGCACTTTATGGAAGTAAATTTCAATGAAAGTGAAGAGATTCAATTTTGAACTACAGCAGGTAGCTTGGGGAAAGCTATTCTGAATACACTTCAAATAAGGTGAATCATACTGAACTATTTTGTAGTTTATCATAAAGGTCTCACTATTCAATTGTATCGTCTAAAACCAGACAACTGTCTTGAATGAGTTCCCGATAAAAGTATTAATAGTGAAAGCATTCACTATGATGATAACGGTTATAAATAGGGGTTACCTATTATGACTAGGACTAATATTGAGATAAACCATTCCCAATCAACTCAGTGACCATTTGGTTTTGTGTTCTAGAATACATTACATCCACTTTATGATTTCAAAAATATCTAAAATTCCATTAAAAATTAAAATTCTAGTAAAATTGATTCATGTAACAATGAGGAATCGAAATTAGCATTAAGCGTAAACAAATGAATGGTTTTTTGTTAATCATTATTGATTTTTTTTAGCTATCCATTATTCATGCTATGAATAAATGATTGCCTCATTGATTATATTTGATAACTTATTTTATTCAACATGTAGAATAAAAATAAAGCCGGAATTTAACGTTTCTACAAATATTATTGAATTATGATTGATGATAACATTATTCTATCACACAGTAATCTTGAGATGCGAATATTTTCATCTAGTCTAGAGTGACCTTGCGATAAACATAATGAAAGAGTCAGTCAAGATTAATACAAGCCTCAAATAATCTTAAAATATTTTTCCAATGCTGAACATCATTAACGTGATTTTGTGTGAGTTTATTTATTCGCTCAAAATATAATCGAACACTGTACAATTAATCATCTTGATGCACTTCCCACCAGTTACTTACACAAATTTTCTCTTGACTATTGTGAGAATGAGGATGAGGTTCAAACTTTCAATCATTATACTGATGAATTCTATCCACAAATTTATCCACGTATTTATTTCATGCTACAGAATTCATAAGTATTCTCGTTGCAGTTTGGATTTCATCGTGTATCATTCTAATCATTATGACATAAGGCATCATTATTCACAAAAAAATTACAATTTCTATCTTGGTTTCCATATACTCAGCAGTATTACCAGCAATTCAGTTTCAGTTGTTTCGGACAATTTCCAAGTTTCTCACCCATGAGATCACCACACGGAAGTGCATCCCACTCACTCATTCATTATCTGGTGAGATATCTTCGAAGCCAAGTGAAAGTTGGCCGATTACTGGGATAAGGTACATGAGAATTTGAGCGGGAAATTATCATTAATAAAATGAGCGCTATGTAGCTGTTTGCTATGACTGTGGTGCGTTTGATATTGTAACCAAGAGAAACAACATAAGACGAACGAAAGCAACAAGAATGGGGTCAATAGTCACTTGAGGCAGATGCCCGGAACAGGTTCCCAGTTTAAGGTTATGCCCTTAACATTGTTACTGGTTCAACATTCTTCCGCTTTCTTCTTACTCCATCTCACTCAAACTTGTTTGTTTCCCAGTAGTACTTCTTCCTCACTCACTCACTCGCTGACTATCACTCTCTCTTCCTCGTACAGCGACCGATACTGGAGGTTATGAACTGTGACTTGACTCCAAGTTGAGTTATTTTAACTAAAGTATCAATAGAAAGTCATTATTGGACTTTGTGTGTGAGTAAGCTTGGGTATCCACTCTTGTAATATGTGGATTTCTCAATGAAATTATGAATGTAAGCAGTTTTTGGAGTGAATAACATCAGGAATGCCCAAAACTATTCATTGAGAAAATCGTGTCTTATGACTTGTTTACCTCCTTTCGTCTGTAATGCTGGTTTTATAGTGTGTATGCTTTTCCTGTAACGTGCTTTGATTGACTATCTCCAACAAATTTCACTTATGATTTTGATCATTGAGGAGCTTGAAGGAATTGAAAACTTGATGAACTGGGAACTTGAAGAACTTGAGTCTTGACGTACTGGAATTTTGAAGAACTGAAAATAGGCCTCTAATCATCCTCGGTATAGATGATAATTTTGATCCTTGAGGTGTCCTTATACGTGATTATCCACTAAAATTTAAAGAATTTTATGATTCTGTTAGAACAAGATCTCAAGGTCCAGGTGTGACCAGAATAACCCCCCATTCTGAAACCCCATGGAACCCAAGTCGTTAAGGTACTATTCATTCTGCTGAGAAATTTCTCTGGGATCCATCGAGATTTGATTTTTAGGTGCCCCTGTAGAAACCTCTAATCATTCTTGAAATCTCAAAAGTCAAATCTCAAAAATCTCAATTTCAGGACAATGAAATTAATGATGTAGGTTTAAGTTGAATATTAAGTTGCAGCTTTAATATAAAAGAGATTAGTGTTTTCTGAAATACAAGGAGCATTGTTTACAACCTACTTGGAAATCAAAAAATAAGATGAAGCGATCTACCTGGTCTCATGTTGTAGAGCAGATAAGAGCCCTGTCACAGGGTCTATCTTCCTGAAAATCATGTGGAATCACAGCCTGAATAAGCATTGGGCATTACTGTCAATTTGTTCTCAAAAAAGTTTAGAAAATGAAGAGAACGCTGGTAAACACCAGAATTCACGCATGATTCCTAGAAAGCCCCCTTGACACAGCTTAGATGAACCTTTATACCAAATTCGAACATTTTCTGTCTATTAGTTAAAAATCTGTATCCATGCAGAAATACAAAACACTGATTTCGAGCATATCTTTGGTGTAATTCAAAAGTCCTTCTGATGCAATATTTGGATAGGCCTCGAGTGAGCTGGTATTCCTAAATTGAATATTTCATGCTTATTTGTCCTTGAAAAAGCTGAGAAAAAGCAGATTTTGGATGTAACTTATCTATGGAAATAGGATTTTATCCGTTTTCAGTGCGCCTCTTGAGAGTCAAAAAATTGAATGTATTTGATCTAGTAGATTTCTAGTTTCATTGATAGGTGAATGAGTGAATGGTTGGTGGGATGGATGAGTAAGTGCTATTGGAGTATGCGCATAGGTATATCAATACAATATTGTTGTTGGCTTATATTTTATCATTCCTTATTCATTTTTCAATTATCCTATGTTTATGGCCTACCCCCTATTTGAATAAAAAATAGAATAACAACTACTTGTGGGTGAGTACAAGTGAAAGAAGGCGATGAATATCACAAGTGACCTATATAGAGGGGGATTCCTGATGGAATAAAAATAAACAAAAGCAAGCTTCATTTTGTTTTAGTGAATGCACAGTTTCCTGATTTCGTTTTGATACCTAAAATAACTCTTAAATACCTTAGAATGGTCCTTGAATGTCCACATAACAATATTCTTTGAACTTTTCACAGCCTTGTTTGAAATCAAGTGCACCCTGTACCCCCCTCACCTACAAAAGAATACCAATGGTCCATACTTTAGGTTGCTTCATGCAGATAATAACTTGATTCTCAACTCATTGAAAATCAAAATAATATTGTTAATGTTTGAGGGAGAGTAATTGGTGATAATATTTTTTCCCGATGACTTCTAAAGAGAATGGTATTCTTCTTGAAAATTTGTGTTGATAAAATTGCAGTTGGATGGAATATTACATTCATTTATATTCTGATTATTCTATACTGTTATCTTGTTGAACTGATATTTTCCATTGAAAATCAGAAACACCAATCAAAAATAATATGATTGAACAATAATGTATTATGGAGTATCAATGAAAACTCTCTTCTTCAGTTACGTAATGATGATATATTCCAGTGATTATAGGTATTTTTCCATATAAGCTACAATCTTCACACTCTTTTCATAAAATAATGCAATCTCCATCTATGATTTATGTATTGTATCACCAGTTTCCTGAATGTTGAAACCTCTACTTAGCACTAGAATTAATTGATTTTCTCTTATTCACAGGTGTGGCTGCTGACATGCCTCTGTCTAGTATGCAGCGGTACATCAGCTGTGGTGACATCCGCATCGAACTCAACGGAATCCCTGAAGATTGAACCACTGCCTCTGAGCACGGCCGATTCAACAAAAGGAGACGATGATGCACAAACGAGTGACACAAACAACGTTCCAGTAAGGAGAGATGCTCCAACTGGATTGAGTGATTCGTATGGGGCACCCCTTCCTTCTGACTCATATGGTTTACCACACAATTCATATGCACCCCCAGCATCATCAGCTGATAAATACAATGGGCCAAAACCAGTATATGGGCCTCCAAAGCCCCCATCAGACTCTTATGGTCCACCAATAGGCTCAAATCATGGTCCACCAAGTGATTCCTATGGACCACCACCGAAACCCTCATATGGACCACCAAAACCATTATACGGCCCTCCACCAAAACCTCAATATGGCCCTCCTCCTAAACCTCAATATGGTCCTCCTCCGAAACCATCTTATGGTCCTCCTCCGAAACCATCTTATGGTCCTCCATCCAAATCACAATTTGGCCCTCCACCTAAACCACAATATGGTCCACCAAAACCATCTTATGGTCCTCCACCTTCTGACTCTTATGGTCCTCCCCCATCTGATTCCTTTGGACCTCCACCCAAGAAGCCTTCAGACTCATATGGCCCACCAGATTTATTCAGACCACCTCCCAAGTCTCATGGACCACCCTCAGACTCCTATGGCCCACCAGATATATTCAGACCACCTCCCAAGCCACATGGACCACCCTCAGACTCCTATGGCCCACCTATCAAACCTTCATATGGAGTACCTAAGCCTTCATATGGACCACCACCAAAACCATCATATGGTCCACCTCCAAAACCATCCTATGGACCACCAAAGCCAGAGTATGGTCCACCAAAACCACCTTCTGGTCCACCACCCAAACTACAATATGGCCCACCTCCAAAACCGTCATATGGTCCTCCACCTAAACCATCCTATGGCCCACCACCTAAGCCATCATATGGACCACCCAAGCCATCCTATGGACCCCCACCCAAACCAACATATGGACCACCAAAATCATCATATGGTCCACCAGACAGCTCTCCTCCACAAAGTCAATATGGACCACCCACTGCAGCAGCACTTTTCGAATCCCCACCCAAACCGGAGTATGGTCCACCATTGAAAGCTCCTGAGCAAACATATGGACCTCCTCCAGACTCATATGGCCCGCCTCCACATGCTCCAGCTCCCAGGCCTTCTTATGGAACACCAGTGATTGATAGTCCTCGAGGTCCACCAGGAGTGCCAGCCCCCCCAACTCCACCAGATATCAAATATGATGGATGGCAACCCATACCCAATCCATTTGGTGAAGGTCACCCAGCTGGACACTCGAGTGGGCAAGCACCAAGTAACAGCTATGGTGTTCCAGACTCCAACTCAAATCACCATCATAATGAGCCAAGCTCATCCTATGGTGGCCCTCCACCACCATTGCCTGACTCATCCTATGGTCCTCCAGATGGTAACAACTTCCTAGGTGGACCTGATTCATCAAAGTGTTGTTCAACAAACTCTCATATTAGTGTTGGACAATCTCATGGCTCCACATCATTGATTGGAGGAGATGGTCATGGTGATTTGAATGTTTTTGCCCAAGTATCATCCAATTCTCTCAATAGTGGAGGTCCAAGTATCTCATATGGGCTTCCACCATCCTCACCGCAGTCTGAGTTTGGTGTACCTCAAAGTGATGCCTATGCTGCACCAATTGGATCAAGTATTCCAAGTGACAGCTTTGGACCACCTCCAGTTCAGAGTTCATTCCAGAATGTGCCAAGTGGTGATTATGGAGCTCCTCCCCAAACAGGTCCACCCAGTCAATCATATGGAGCACCTCCTGAGGAGCCACCAAGTTCATCATATGGAGTCCCTTCGTCAGGTCCAGGACCTTCTTTTTCAGGTCCACCAAGTGAATCATATGGACCACCTTCACAATCTGGTGGATCATTTGAATCCAGCAGTGGACCAGGATTATCTGTTCCTCTTAGTGTTAGCTATGGACCTCCTCCCAGTGGTAATTATGGGCTTCCTCCTAGTGAAAATTATGGACCACCACCAAGTGACAATTATGGGCCTCCACCTAGCAGCAATAATGGGCCTCCACCAAGTGGATCATATTTTCCACCCTCATCTAAAGGTCAAGCAACATCTTTCAGCTCACAAAGCTCTGGATCATTAAGTGGCTCCTATGGCCTACCTGATAACAATTTCTTAGGACCTCCTCCCCCACCCAGGAAAACTGTGCCAAGTCATGGAAGACCACCAAAAATGAATGGTGTATTTGGATCAAGCAAGCCAAGCAGCTCTTATGGACCTCCAAAGTTTTCAAAAAAACCTAGCTCTTCATATGGACCACCGAAATCCCAGTATGGACCACCACCAAGCAACTCTTATGGTTCACCACTCTCAGCACCTTCAGAGGCATATGGAGCTCCACCCAGTGATATTAACATTCCCAGTGGATTATATGCTGAGCCACTTGGACCAGCATCAAATACATATCTACCCCCCCAGCAACAAGAATTTGGAAGTTTTGGGGTACCAATGGGTGGATGCTGTGGAACACCTCCCCCAAATATTGCTTTGGAAGGTGGAGGACACTCAAATGCACACTCAACAGCAGAGAATATTGATCACGCAATTGCAAATCCAGCATTGTCCTATGGAGTTCCATCTGGAAAGCAAATTGAAGGTCCAAATCTACAACCGAAAGAGCCAGTGAAGTTCAGAGAGCCAGTTCCAAAAGGACTGATTGAGGCAATCGCTCAATCAGCTCAGTACCATAATGGAGGTGATGGTAAACCCTTCCAAGGTCAAACATATATTCCTCCAAGTGTTCCTGAATTAGGTAAAGAAGGAAGTCAAAACTATCACAGTGGAGGTGGTAATCATGGACAACAAGATGCCTTACAAATAACACAATCCGTCCAGTATGACCTTTCACCTCCTCTACAGACCACTGGATCATCTCCAGATTATGGATTACCTCAATCATCACATCCAAGTGGTCCAGGATCGGGTACCAGTGGTCCAGCAGATCTGTCGAATACATATGGAGCACCAAGCCAGCAGTTTGTCAACTTTGCTCTACCTTCAGATCAGAACAATAATTTGAATTTTAATAGTCACCAAATCCAAAGCAATGACCCAAGAAACGTGAATCCAGTCAGCTATCAGAATACAAACTTCCTGGCAAATGATAACAATCATATTGCACAGAATAGTGATGCACCTGATGTTCAATCAATAGTCCAGTCTTTAGGTTTGGAAGGACATTCAGTGCAATCATCTCAGCAGATAGACCTGGGAGCAATTCTGAATATTGATCCTGGTCAAAGTTATGGCAGGATTCAGGGTGTTGAAAATATACCAGTGCAGGGGAATTTGGGTCAATATACACTGCAGATTCAGTCAGCTGGTGGTAATGGAGAAGGAGGAGCGGTTCCACATCATCAGGTTCTGTCAAACGGATTATTGCAAGACATTCTTGCAGCCATTGAGCAGCAGTCCCCATCGGATAGTAAACAACAATCAGCGGTATATGGTCACCATGAGCCTTTGCAAGGTTCGGCATCATCAAACTTCGAATATCAGGTAGTGAAGAGTGCAGACAGTGAAACAGCAGCTAGTGCAACAGCTGAATACATTACATCGCTGGGTAAGGACAGTTTAGAATTGAAAAAATTGATTGATCCAAATCCAACTCAACTGCCTCCACCTGAGAGCAGTAGAAATCATCGCTATGAAGCCGAGAAAGATGGACCCATGTTCGTCAATAAGGGCATAGCACTATACTACAATAGTGAACATGGCAAGAATGGACAGAATTCCACGGATATCTCAGCTTTACAGAAAGAGATCAATAATCTAGAAATTAAAAGCAAAGACAATAATCAACAATTGAGTGGTAGTTATGTTATGTTCAAATCACAGGATACTAATTATTTGTATGGTGGTGTATCCACATCAACGAACTCTACTGCATCTGATACGCCATCATCTGTGAGATGAACGACTGGGAAGACTGAATTCTATGAATTGTGAATTATGTAATCTTGATCATCTGAAATGATTCCATGAGGGTGACAGAACATTATTACCCCAATGATGTTCATGAACTTCAAAGGAACAAGAAAATTGTTCTGGAATTGGACTGAAGCTGAATAGATGTTGAATCTCTAATATTTTGATATTCTCATAACACTTGTATGAATATATTGAATATATTCGATAAACTGTTGAATATATTGAATTAAAAATCCATTGTAGCTGTAGTAGTAAACTATTGATCTTAATATTAATTTATTTCAAATCTAATAATATTATAGTCAATAGAGGAATAATCTCAACTCAAGCTTTAGGGGAAGATAATCTATTAGGAACGCCATCGAAAGATTCTTATGGTTTAGGAGTACCACGAATAAGCTACATATTTTTGGGATATGTTACAGCGGAATAAACTATGGGTTATTTGATTGAAAATTATTATTTGAAAAAGAAGTAAACAGGATCGTCAGGCAAGATTAGAGTTTGATACAGGCCCATCAACCAAGTCATCCAATAACCTTCCTCATGGTATAAAACTGATGTAAATTTTTATATGT
Organism: Nilaparvata lugens; assembly: GCF_014356525.2. Taxonomy (NCBI): domain Eukaryota; kingdom Metazoa; phylum Arthropoda; class Insecta; order Hemiptera; family Delphacidae; genus Nilaparvata; species Nilaparvata lugens. The sequence goes on from NC_052507.1 coordinate 35,871,946, forward strand.
ATTTATATTTTCATTGTATATTATTCCATTATTGTTGTAAATAATATTTTTTGTAAATTACCGTCCAGTCTTTCAATTCATTCTCCATCAACCCATATATTATTGAAAATGATAGAAGTTGATATAAATACCTATAGTTCACATTTATGTTCAAATAATATATACCTAATGTTCCCTATAAACGGAGGAAAGTCTGAATGATACTTCTCTATGACTTTTAGAGAGTGAGGAATAAGGAGAGAGGCAATTGGTGGTTAGTCTAAGGCTGGTCACTTATGGTAGAGCATACATGTACTTTAATGCACATGTTCATCATGCTTGTTTTGTCATCAGCGAGAGGCTTCTACCATAAAATGAGCAATTAATAACAAAATAAACCACTGGAGAATTACAAATTATCATGATATGAAAATAATTTTACCTCAAATACAGCAGCGAAGAAAAAATCAACAACAAAAAATCGGAGGTACAAAATCCCAATCTCAAACAAAGTTGCTTGAAGCCCTCCGCTGTGATGATGCAACATTGTATGACGAAATGAGAATCATGCTTGTTCTACCGTTAGTGGCAAGCCTTAGTAATAATAGTCTACGAATTTTAGCAAATATTAGTACAGAATGTCAATTAAATCTTGCTATCGGAGTATACAATAAGAATCTTCTCATATATAACTTTACTCTGAAAATCTATTTGATCTACCAGACTCAAGACAGATAATAGATGCTCTTGAAAAATAAGCGGTTATAATATTCTACAAATATCAATTTCAGTACAGTGATTAACATAATTAGATTGTAGGTGATTTGGAATAAAACTCATTTATAGCCAAAATTATTTCAATCATCAAGAATTGAGTTGGTGGAATTTAGTAAACATTCCATTATCATCCATAGTGAGTGAAGTATTCTTCTCACTCCCGGTGTAGATTATCGCCAATTATTGCATTCTCAGAATTCAGTACGGTAGTATGTATTCACATAAGATCATTTTCAATGGTGGAGAAGTAACAATACTCATGAATAAGTAGATTTATGAAATCTACATTTTGAAGATTGCAGGCAATTTGGAAATATAGGCTACTGGCGATAAATTCCAGGATAAATGATCATAGCTTTGATATCCCATCACTATAAGTCGATAATAACATCTACCAGAACTATATTTTTATTTTGGTTTAGATTTATTCATTTGGATTCATTCATACATTATTGAAACTTGATTTATGATTATTATTGGACAGAAATCCCAATTAAAATCTGCAAATCATCCCGAAAACTTCTGCTACTGCAAAAATATTGACAACAGGATAAACATAAATAAATAAATGAATAAATTTTTATTGTCACTAAGCAACATTGGCAATAGACAAAGTCAAAACTATACTAACATTATGCAAGTCAGAAGGTTATAAGTTAATGTAATTGAAAGTATATACGATATACATATATAAACACATAAACATAACTACATCTAAAGTAAGCCCAGAAGAATTCAAATATTCATCACTATACAAACAACAGTACAAACAAGGCCCTGTCAAAATGTTAAAACAAGAAAGAAAAGCTTTAAGCAATCAAGGAATCAAACATCAATAATCATATCGGAATCCAAGAACTCTTGTATAGAATACATTTGTGTTTTCACTAACCAGTTGAAAAGGTTCATTTTAAATCTATCTGTAGACTCATTTATTAAGCTTAGAGGTAACTTATTGTACAGTTTCAGACCAATAATATTGTAGCTATTCATTGACTTTGAAAGCCTTTGGAATGATATATTCAGTCTATTCTTATTTCTTGTTGCATAAGAATGTATGGTATGTCTTGGAATTTTCTCTACCTTTGTTTTTACATGTATTAGAGCAGTATATATATAAAGATTTATGATTGTCAAGATTCTCAACTTAATAAACGAAGGTCTACAATGCTCAGTACTATTACGCGCATCTGCTAATATCCTGATGGCTTTTTTCTGAAGTAAAAGTACACTGCTAACATGGCTACAATTACCCCAAAACAACACGCCATATAAAAGAATACTTTGAAAAAATGCAAAATAGGCTGACCTGACATAGCTATCAGGTACATAATTTTTTAATTGCTTCAACAAATAAATAACCCTAGACAATTTACTATTTACATACTCAATATGTGGCTTCCATATTAATTTTTCGTCAATATATATACCTAGAAACTTGACATTATTTACACTATTATCTGTTGGAATCTCTCTTAAGCTGAAAATCATTTGTTGAGTCTTATTATTATTCAATAGGAAACCATTTGCCCTGAACCATATGCTTGCTTGGTTTAAAGTATGTTCCATCGTAAAAGCAAGTTTTTGAAAATCTGAGTCTGAATTGAAGAAAGTGGTATCATCTGCGTAAAGCATTGACTGAGATGTCACTGATAATGGAAGATCATTTATCATCAGGGTGAACAGTACAGGTCCAAGGATAGAGCCCTGAGGAACACCAAACTTGATCATTTTTACCTTAGATCTAGTATGACCTACATAGACTATTTGCTTATGGTCGAATAAGTATGACCCAATTAACATGAGGCTTACACTGTTCATACCGTAGAGACCAAGTTTATTCAGCAGGATTGTTTTGTCGACACAATCGAATGCCTTGCTGAGGTCACAAAAGGTAGCCTGAGCAAATTGACCTGTTTCAAAAGAATCGAACACTTTTCTAATCAGAGCATCTATTGCAGATGCGGTAGATTAACCTTTTATAAAACCAAACTGAGCTTCACTTAAAATGTGCTGTTCACTTAGGTAATTTGAGATCTGGATTTTTATTACTGACTCAAAGATCTTTGAAAATATAGGAACTAATGATATGGGGCGAAAACTAGATGGACAATCTTTTGGTCCTTTTTTATAAACTGGTACTACTCTTGATAATTTGAGTATAGATGGAAACACTCCTTCCGTTATACAACTATTGATGCAGTAAGCTAGAGGTTCAACAATGCAGTCTATGACCTTTTTTTATCATATTGCTGGATAAATTGTAGATTTCTACACTGTCAGATGACTTAAAGCTATTAACTATATCTAATATAATGTTAGGAGTTACTTCAGAAAAACCGAAGGCAGGCCTCCTTACTGTAGTGCAACTTTCAATAAGTTGGGCAGCAGTAGTGATTGGCTGAGCAATTTTATCATGCACTTCTTCAAATGATTTTACAAAGAATTCATTAAAAGCATCTGGAGGAATACCCATACTAGCATTACGACTCTCTTTTTTAACTTGATTGATCATAATTTCCAGGCTGATTTACATCTATTACTGGAGAGCTCAATCTGAGTTGAGTTGTACTGTTTCTTGGCTGTATTTATAGCATCCTTATACTCAGTCCTAGCATTACAATACGCTAATCTAGATAAGTTTGTCTTGTCTCTTATATATAAGTGATGATACAATAACAATTTGTTTTTCATTTCTAACAACTGAGGTGTATACCAGGTGGAAGGTTTCCTCCTCACTTTGGCTTCAGGAGAGTTAGTTGTGACTCTAACAATTTTCTGTGGTATGCACAAATCAAAATATTACAAAAATATTTCCATAAAACGGTTAAAAATAGCTTCACCACCCACTTGGTTAGATAATTTGGCTACCCAATCTATATTTGATAGTGCAGATCTAAAATTTTGCATCTTCTCCACAGTTATAGGTCTAGTAGAAACCATCTTTGTCCTGACACCGCCATCCCCTTGGGCCAAATTCAATAGGCTCAGAAAAACACAATCATGGTCAGAAAAATGGAATGCTTTTACATCTGTGTAGATATATTGTGTGCCTATGTTGGTAAATATATTGTCAAGGCAAGCAGATCCCCTAGTGGGCCTTAAATTTGTGCAATAAAAGTTGAACTGCCTTAATAGATTTTTCAACTCATGAATTGTTGCCTTATCTTGTAGTACATTAAACTCAGCATTAAGTTCACCTCCCAGTACAATGCGATAATTTTTCCACCTGGGTCTACTGAACAAATGTAAAACCTCATCAAGACCCTGTAAGAAAAGAGAAGGGTTTCCTGAGGGCGATCTATACAGAGAAACTACAATAAGCTTAAGTTTATTAATAGCTATGCCTGTTACTTCAAGGAGTTTTTGGAGATTTTGAAATAAATTCTGAAGCTAATTCACTCTTTGAATTGTCACTCGCAGGATCCAAATCTGGAGCCGGATGATTGTGCTGTCCGATTGTATCGAATACTTTATTTATGCCCGAATTTGTCTTCAAATTTACCGGACAGCCAATGCTGAGACATCTCCACGAGATTCTACCATCAACCATAATGCGACTTTTGAAATTAAATCCATCAACCTCAATAGCAACATTCCCTCTCGTCCTCGCTGTAAATTTTCTTATTAAAGGAGTCATAAACAGTTCGAGCTCAGTTCGGCGCGGCGTCACTCAGTTCAAGGAATATAAAGATGAAGTCAGTTTTCACTGGGAATTGGAGATTCATAAGGGAAAAGGATAAGGAAGCGTCTTCAGGGCAATCAAAACAAAAGCGGAGAAGGAAGCCCCTGAGTCAGGATATGATTGTGCGAATATAGGTAATAGAAAATCTTCTTGATTTAAACTACGCGCTTTTGAAGTACTATGGCTACGAGTAAACAAACAACAAGTTGAACAGCTGTGAAGCGCTCGGTCTATTGACAGATAGTGATAACACTTTCTCTCTCTTACCGTTATCAGCTAATCGACGTCACAATTCAATAGGCCTACTGGCTCTAGCAGACGACAGATAGATTCAGTACGGTAGTTGTTTATTGTTATTAGCAATCGCAGGAAAAAACCGGCACTCAGAAATGGCCGAAAATATGTCAAGTCCGTGTAAACAGTTCGTAAGCTTCACTTGAATATCAGTATCTATACTTACAGTTAACCTCACGTGGATATTATCAGTTGGTACACCAAAACTTTATAATTCACATAGAACCAACCAGTCACCAATTCTTTAACTTCTACCACTTATAAATTCATGAAAATACGGAGTAACAAATTTGAGCAATAACAACGTAGCCCACTGCTACCAACCGTTGATGGAAATTCGATGAGCGCTACTATAACAAATTTAGTTGTCTCCGGGCTGACAAATAATTTTTGTATAGTAGTGCTCATCGAATTTCCATCTAGCTGTTTACCCTGTTGTCGATATTTGCAGTAGTAGAAGTCTTCGAGGTAATTTACAGCATTTAAGTTAATTGGGATTTTCGTTTAATAATAACTATCCATTTATTAGCATTTGAGCAAATGCAATATCTAATTCATTTCCATCTGGAAACTCCATTCGTTTTTTTTGTGTTACTAGTTCATCTCAAAATGGTGCACATAGATCAACATTAAATTAATGCATTATCAAATAATTTCGATCAGAAAAACTTATGTTTTCCTGACCAAACGCTACACAACATCTCAGTATATTGAAAATAATTCATAATGTGTAAGTATTTGCAGGCATTGAAGATTTCTATTAATATGGGTTGCGTATTTGCAATACGTTGAATAAACAATAATAAGGAAAAAATACCAATATGATAATTCCTCTTGGTTTTGTGAATAATTCCAAATAATATAGAGTATAATCGAGCCCATGTTGTGTTTTGATTGCTACTTTGCGTTTAATAATAATACTCCATGGAGTTGAAGAATAAAACAACTTTGGGTGCATGAATGAGAATGCTCAAAAGAAGAAGCCCGAGAGTTCCTATTTCCTGGTAATTTCGAATACTTTGAAACTTGTTGTGAGATACTTGTTGTATGAAACTTGTAAAATACTTTAAAACAGCTGTGAATAAATCATAACAATACATAGTGAGTTCAGTGAGTATAGAATACATTTTATATCATTTCTTAAATATTGTTATGATTCCTTCACAACTGAAACTCACAACAAGTTTCAAAGTATTCGAAAGTTCCAGAATGTAGTCTATACTCACTTGATGAGTCACTCAGTCCCTGTCATTGACTAGAATCAGTTGTTTATTGATAGATTTGGGAGAACATTTCTCCTATCATCCACTCATCGAATGGTTGTCTCAAAACCGATAGAAAAGAGAAACATATGCATGAGCATTTCCCTCTCTTCCCAAAGCTGCGCGTGCACTAGGTCGGTTGGGTGGCGCGGCACGAAGGAGAGCGGAAAATGGAAGGTCCGTGCACTACGAGCGCGGCGCGGCGCCGTTTCGGCCTAGTTAGTGGTGACGTAGACTTGTCAATTGCGATTTGAATGAAGACATAGTTGTTGAAGTTAGAGTTCTCAAAAATCAAATCAAATCAATTTATTGCCATACTTTTTTTTACAAACAAGTGAAACAAAAACATTCTTATAATGTTATAACTAATTATAATCTAAACTAATTTAAAAACATATTCAACGAATGTTTTCTTTTATTTTAATATTGAAATAATGGGCTCTCCCAGAAAAGCTAATGCTTGAGCTCTGGAAGAGAGTTCAAAAATGTTAAAGGTAATTAGGATGGGTGTCTAAGACAATTTAATTAGTACCAGAAGAAACAATATGCAATGTAAACACTAGAATATAAATGTATGTACAATATAACAATGTAAGCACTAGAACAAAAAGTCAATTAATCTTCTGAAATCTCAAGTCCGAACTTTCCTACATACTACGAACTTTTTTGTAGGAAGTAAACTTTCCTACATACCCACTCTCTTATTTCATAAATTAAACACTTAGTGATTCTATTTAGAATGAATTTCTTAGGTGGACAATTTAATATTCTATGGCAATAGAAGGACAATTGGTGTTTGCAAGATGTAAGTCTAGTGAATAGGTTATTGTAGGTATTGAAAACATTTGGACGTATTAGATATGGTGTATTACGAGTAGTGGATTTGTCTTTGTTTTTATTAATGTACAGAATTGCGTTAGTTACGTATGTTTGTCTCAATGTTGGTAAATCAATTTCTTTGAATAGTAGTCTACTAGGGTACATTCTCGGTCTTCCCAGGGCTGCACTGATAATATGTTTCTGTAGAACAAAAAGTTCTAATTTGAAATTAAAAATAACTCTTCAAATATTAACTTACTCTGTCGCTTCAACATCTTGAATATGCTCATATGAATCCAAATTCATGATACATTATTTCGATACAGAGTTCCAAAAGAAAATAAATGGCAGAAACCGCACATTGATATATCAAGCCATATAATTTTTTAGATGTACAAGTTGTGAATTATGCACTATAATGGATTATAACTCGCTCAAGAACTGTTGTATTAATTGCTGTAATCTTTGAAACCCGCAACTTTCAATAATACAGAGTTGATGAAAATTCTGAAAACAGCTGAATACTTCTTTTACAAGAATAAAATTTATCAGTAGGTTTTATTGGGGATCCTATTTGAAATGAAAAAATACTCTTCAAATAATTACTTACTCTGTCGCTTCAACATCTTGAATATGCTTATATGAATCCTAATTCAGTATAATTTTTTCCGATATAGAGTTTCAAAAGAAAATGAAATGACAGAAACCGCACATTGATATATCAAGCAATATCATTTTGTAGATGTAAAAGTTGTGAACTATGTTGTATTATTCACCAGCTGAAATCATGTCTCAGAGCGTGTGATAGCTCTTAAATTGCCTCAGCTGATGTTATGAATGAATAAATGGAAAACTGTAGTATAATTTATAGCATGCAATAAATTCTTGAGATGACTAAATGATAAATCATATTTTTTCTTGTACACTTTGAATGTTTTTAAAAATATCCTGAAAAAGGAAGAAGGAGTGTGTCAATTTCGTTGTCCAACGAGCTTGTCCTGTTCCAAGAATACGTGTTCAAAATTTGAAGCTGATTGATCAATCCTTTCTGAAGTTATTGTAGAATATACAAACAGACGGATAACGACTTTCGCCTTCAGTAAGTAAAAAGTGAGAACTCGATAACGCTCGTTCAATAACCAGTAAATTTTTTTATTTATTCATACAATTTATTCACAACACACAAAAATAAAATGAGCAAAAGCAATTCACAACAGAACAGTAATTACAAAAACTATAGTTATATAGTTACTGTAGCCCTGGCCATGTTCGAAAGAAGCAGAGCTCGGAAACAGCCGAGCCCTGACGAAGTTACCCGAGCGCGGAATTTTTCCGACCTGACCACCGTGCACTAGGAGCGCGGCGCGACGCGGTCCGACCCCGAAAAGTCCAGAAACTTTTCGAGCTCCGCGTCGCGCCGCACACCCAGTGCACGGAGGTACACTTGATCACATGTATTTAATTCCAGGTCGGAAATACTCCGCGCCGCGTCGCGCCTCTCCACCGACCTAGCGCACGCTCTACTTTAAGGGAGTATGAATTCACTCGTTATGTTCTATCTAGTTTCCAATTAAATTACCATCATGAAGGAGAAATAGAGAAATTAATGAATAAGTTGCGTGAAATATTGTGTTGTAACGGGTTGGAGTTATTTATAACACTACCCCACACTTGACATCATTTGTAACGGTGGGAGGCCAGGGGGACTTTGTTATACCCACATCTTGTAACGAAGAAAAAATATATAATAATTGATTTATAGATCTCCACTCAACTATTAACCCGTTTTAAACTATTTGAAACCACAGTTGGGAGCTTTGGATGGATTCGTTCATTGAAATGCCAAGATCTTCACTATTAACAACACCTGTTTTAGCAACTAAGTAACTTATCACGAGCCAGGAACGTAAAATAAAAGATTTTGTATAAATGCTACTGGCATTAATTTATTAGTTGCATTCAAACAATTCAATAATTATGAATATTCAGATAAGAATTTGATATTTAGACAAGAATTTGCTAACTCACTCTACAATAAATTTAGGGCCTCGGTCAATTTATGTGGTCAATCTATTTGAGTTTAATAAAATAATTTTGGCACTCACCATGCAATCGAAAATTTAACAAATAAATCGGCACTCACGTTTACATTTTAACTTCGGTACTATTTCTCAAACTACATGCTTTCAAATTATACAAAATAAAAATAATAATAATTTCCTTCTAAATAGGCCGAAGCCTAGTTTAGAGGCCGAGACAATTTCTATGACTACATCTTCTCGCGGTGACGACTCAATTCGAACTGCTGCTCTTCCACTCAAATTTTCCAATCTTCAAGAAAACACGTGGAGCGCCCGGCCTAATTTCTGGTTCAAACGTCGTGGGGTCGCACGGCTCAAATACATTTCTAAATAATACGTTTGCATTAATTTCATTACGAAATCCAAGCCAGTACTATGGAAATGCTAGAAGACTGCAATAATTTGGATGGATAAGAAGCAAGTTAGCAAATCTTTTATGGCAACACAAAATTTAGGTGCTTACTTTGTGCATGAATAAATTCTTTAAAAATCAAAAACAAGGTTCACTAGAGTTCATATTGGAAAAATTTAATTCAATTTTGATCAGTTCAACAACCTGAAAGAAAGGTACAAAAAAACTACAATTCAAACCTCTCAATATTCACCATATTTCAGTGTGCTTCACGGGATTAGATTCCTTTTTCTTCCTGTAGCTGTCCCCAGGCGACAACTGTTTTTCACATGGGAAAAGGTTAATGCCTTATCAGTCCCTAGAAGCGCAGATAGCTATTCTCTCTTCAAGTCATCACTACAAGCTTTATAATTCAATCGTCTTAGTGATATGATAACTGTGAATAATAATATTCCAAGATCATGCTGTGCTATGAAATGGTTGAACTGCTACTCCCACTCGCTCGATTCCAACACACCAGTCACACTCAATGTGATCGGCACAATGAAAATATAATTTCGATGAATTCTGATTGGACTGTTCCCGATCAGCACAGACTAGCAAGTTTGAATAATTTCATTTTAACTGTTGGGAATAATATTTTCGTGTACCGGTCACTGTTACTGGTGTGCGGCAATCCATCTTTATTCTTTTCCAAATTTTGTTCCAAGAGACAGTTACAATGTCGCATAGGACGTTGTTATTTAAAAGACAACATAACTAAATTTATTTGATCACAAGATTGATCATGAGGGGCAGAAATTTTTCTTCTTTCAGAAGTTCTTCGCCTATGCTACGCCTAGGTAAGAGAAATCTTGACAATGCTAGTAGTTTTTCAACTATGTTGAGTATATTCTCATACTAAAATCAAGAGTTTTGAAATAATGGAAGACGCCAGAAGGAAGAATCTGAATCACATCTTTGAATCAAGAATTGGATTCAAGGTTAGATTTTGGTAAGTAGATGATTCCAAAAAAGGTATATCAAAAGATAATACATTTTCCATGCAAGTATCCAACATTCCTTTCAATCATCATTTATTGATGAATTAAACTCTCTCAATAAATAAGAATTCTTCAAATGCATTTATGGATCTAAATGGATGGAAAACGATCACCTTGATTGGAGAGTGAATGACCAATGCCCAACAGCATCGTGCATGGATATCGACATAAGAAAAAAGTTGAAGGTCTCTTGGTTTAAACTCACAGATTTTAAGAAAACTTCAGGAATTGAATTTTATGTCATTTTTTGACTCTGAAGACATTTGAGAATAAAGTAGGGTCCGTACACTATGGATTGTGAGAATGCACAATAAACGTTCACTTAGACAAAATTTGAATGAGATTTAATCTCGCTCATGCTATTAGGATTTTCACTTCCCCGTGAACGGACAGAATGCTGATTGACTTACCGCTTAAATGAAATGTTCCCTCATCGCTATGAACGAGATTCTCCTGAATTGAACATTTTTGTGCATGTTGACAAATCACCATCGTGTGTCGATCCTACACTTTTTGTAGATCTCGTCCGAGCCTCAAAATTAATATGGCCACATAGAAAACTTTATTTTATACCATTAGGCCCATATACTTAATGCTTCTATGAGTAATTTGATGTGGAATTGGTATGTGTGCTTCTTCTTTTATGGTAAGTATTATTTTGTTTGAAATTGAGAGTAAATTTTCAATCATTCCGACTTGAAAAAAAAACTGTCCTGTATTGGTTATAATAGCCCTTCAGAGCCTTTTCAAGGAATTTTTATTGTCGATTGGTAAGCTGTTCATCGTTTATTTTTACTTCTCTATTTTTTCATATGGAATATTATACAGTATTTCATCAGGATATACCGATAATTTATCATTTATCTCATTGTATTATCATTTCTGTCCTGTTACTATCCCATTACAAACGTTCATCTGTATTCTTTCTTGTCCATTCCCATCACAACTCTTTTTTTTTAATTTTTTTATAGTCAAAGTTAAAAAACTCATTAACTCTTTTGTCAGCAAAAACTCATTGTTTATGTTATGTAGTAGTTATATTTTTGAATATATTTGTACTATATTATATTATGGCTTATACAATAGAGGCGAAAAAATTAGTAAAATCGAAGATTCTTCTAAATACAGCCTCCAGGGCTGCAGGAAGGTTTGACACGCGGGCTATGGAGGATTTAACCAAGAAAATGGAATGAACTTATCAACAAAAGATTTATATAACTCATTATATAAGCTGAATTAACATCAAAATGATACAAAATGATATATGATTATTATGAAAAGTGATAAATTCCAGAATACAGTCACAAGGCAAGGATAGAATACAGCTACATTTATTTAGTATATATACTCTAAACTATTCTTGGTCACAAGGAAGTGGAAAAGTGCTGTTTGGGGAATTAATATTCCAGGAGTATTCTATGATTCTGGAGTATTGAACAGCTTAAATACAAGAAGTTAACCTTCTAGCCCTGGAGCTTTCTACAGAGTACCCCAAAAACCTTGGCTTTTCGGAACTTTCCAGTCTTCTGCAATTTTCGCCAAATCGAGCCATCGGACAGTAAGAATAACTTTTGCCTTTATTTAGATAATACAATTTGGAATGAAATGGAATAATTTTGAGCTATCTGCCTTCATTGAGTCCGGAATCCGTCAAATATTTAGGATTGATTTTGGACCAGAGTTCAACTTGGGACTTTCACATAAGAAAAATAAAAAGGTACCTTCTATATTTAGTAAAGACATTTTATCGATTAAGAGAGTTCTTCCCTGTATCTATTCTTCACATGATGTATTTTGCTTTTTTCAATTGTAGGTTGGAGTATGGCATTTCTTGCTATGCTTCCACATTCTTCTCACATTTAAAAAATCTTATAGTTCTACAAAAATCTGTCATTAGGGTCATTTATGGTGCTAGTAGACGGGCTCATACTTTCCCTATGTTTGAATCATTGGGGATTCTCCCTTTTAGATATATGTATGTGTTAAAAGTTCTATCCCTCTTTTATAAAATGAGTGGGGATAGATATTTGATGGAAAATATTGGACAAGACAGTTTGGTTACACGGCAAACTACACGAATGCTGGTGAGACTTCCCAAACCCAACTGTACCACCTTTCAAAGATGTTTCATTTTTCTGGGACCAAAATTTCACAATATCCTTCCTGAGGAAATAAGGAAACTGAAAATTTGCAAACAATTCATCCGTAAAACGAAGTTTTGGCTATGGCTTTATTCACCTTTGGAAATTGAAAATTTCTTCAGAGTGGTAAGCTAAGTAAATAAATTGTCATAAAACCTAAACATTTCTCTCTTCTGTCTTTAATTCTTTTTTCTGCCTTAAAATACCTATTGGTCGATTTATAGGTGGTGGCTTTCTCCCTACTGTTCACATGAAGTTTATATCACTATGAGATATCTATAATGAGGGGAATGCTCTGATGTGTCAATTGTCGAATATTGATGACTGTGTGTGTATGTGTCGTATCGTTTTCATATGTCCCATTATTCAAACTCCTATTCACGGACAAGGGCTTTGCGGAAGCTCTTTTGTGAATAGTATTTTTGTTTGCATCGATTCTCACATAAAATGTTAAGGCTTCCACCATCAGTTACATCATTCCAAAATGTTGATATGAGTTGTGTACGTATAAGTTTAAAGTTAATTTCTACTGTAATATTGATACATTATGATATAGTGCCAAATTAACCTTTCAGAAGTGCTTAGTATCTTTAAATTGTTAGTTATAGGTATCTGATGAGATGTTTTTTATTTTGTTGTATTGCTGATGTAAACACTAAAACTTGAAACTTGAAACTTGAATTACAATCTTTCAAAAATGAATGTTATCTCGGGAATTTCAAAATTTGAATGAATTTCCGATTTCCACTATTCAGTTTCATAGTTCAGAATCCATCAGGGAATAATCTGCTGCTCTACAACCTGATATCAGCGTGCCATCTTGAATAATTCCAGGTACACTCGATAACAAATTGCCTTGTATTTGACCAGTTGGTCGCCATGAATAAACCTGCTGGTTATTGGAAAATGTATTACTTAAATGGGAATCTAGCACGGAAAAACATAGCCTACACTCTGAAATTGACAGGACATTAATCAAAAGAAAAAAAGCTTCAGAAGAGTATGAATTATGATTCATCATTTTGGAGCTACGGGATTTTTTTCCAAAAAACGAAAGTGCAAACTTTTATTAGTCAAAATAATTATGTGGCAAAAGTTTTTCTTGATTCCCTGGCTTTGTAAAAGAATAAAATCCTGAAAGATCAATATATGATAAATTTTATTTGACATCAATAGTTTTAATTAAGCTCTATCGATCCTCTTTTTATCACTATGGGCTCCCGGAATAAGCAGCTTTGAATACATATTTCTGATGTGTATGAAAATATAGGTTTCAATACAATCTGAGATAATTTCCCAATTTTTGACCGAATTAGACTTATGATGCGATATCTTGAACCGTCTAGACGAATCGATGAGATTAAGATTTAGTACGAAAAAATACAATTATTGAATTTGAAGTTTTGAGTGTTTAAAATTTTTATCCTTGAGGTGTCCGTATGCGTGCCTCTTCACTAAAAATGAGTTCATCCAACAGGTGAGTCTAAAGTATTGTGCAAAATGTCAATGTGAGGAACATAAAGTTAATGATGGTGGTTGAAACAGAAAATCTGGTGATTTTCGGAACATGAGAATATTCGATATTCCTAGAAATCCATCCTAGATAGAATGGTCCACCTGGTCTCATATTGTAAAGTACAAAATTATCCTCAGAGTGATTCTGAATCATAAATGGATGAAATTGGAAGATATAGTTGATTAAAAACAAAAATTACTCTAACTTTTGTTTCTTCCAAAAATTCTACTCGTTTATGGGAAATTGTAACTCAGAACTCAATGAAGATAGAGAGCTCTGATGTCATTTCATTTGTAATTGTATCATCTGGGAAAAAAGGCAAGAGTGATTTCTTCTCTCCGATGGTTCGATTTAGCGAAAAGCCCAAAGAACTGGAAACGGAACCGAAAATCCGTGGTTTTTGGGCAAGATGGTCAACTGGGGGCGCGACAGTCGAGACCGACGACATTCGAGGCCTGCGACAGTAGGGGACTGTTTTCCAGTCCTCTACGGTCGTAGGCCTCGACTGTCGGGAGTGTACGAAAATTGAAGAGTCCTCTACTGTCGCCTAACGCAGGCGACATTTGAGGCCTCTTTTTCAGGAGTCCTCTACCGTCGCAGGTCTCGACTGTCGGGGCTGTACAAAAATTAGAGAGGCCTCAACTGTCGCCTAACGCAGGCCAACTGTTTGTAATGAAGATGTCCAATATTCCAGAACTATTGCACGAGAAAATCAGCTGTTCAGAGTTTTCCCCAGCAAAAAGTACCTGGTGACTCGACTATATGTACGGTACAAGTAATCATCATTGGAATAGATTCAATGAAACCGGAACGAAGGGTGAAATTATACAAAAATGAAATTTAAGAAACATGAAAAAATGAGAAACTATTCACTATACATAAAATCTCAGGAAGTGATGCACATTCAGAAAAATCCGATGAAATTTCTGTCCTACAAATCAGGAAATAGTTTTTTTTTTTAATTGTCATAATTTTGTCAAGGTTCCTCAATATTTATAAAGATGTGCAACAATGAATGATGATGAACCATAAGATTAATCATTCTATGTTAGCTGTATATTTTTGGGGATCCTCAAACATCCCAAGCAAGTGGGTTCCTCATGAGGTTGGGCGAGAAATTGAGACACTGATTTTAAACATAAGAATCGACTACTGAAACTGAAATACTGCAAAACTTGTTTTGTGGAACGTCTATTAAAAATCGTAGTTGGTGACACGACTTGTGAATAAGGCTGGATGAGTTCCCAGTGCTTACCAGCTCTTAGAAACGCTTCGCCTTCAAGTCTTCGACTATGCTACTTCTTGTACACGTGAGAAGTGAAAAGATCTTGGTAATCACTCGGTGCTAGTCGAGTCTATTCCTTAAGAATACGTCAAAAATGATTTTTCAATCAGTCATTTTAAATTTTTTTAAAAATTCTATCATCTCGACACGTCTCTTTCGATTGTTGCTGTGAGTGTTGAGTTTTAAAATCTTCAGTTTAACAACAATCAATAAGATTATATTAGATTACAGAGAAATTTGGAGTGAATGTTTGGAACGCAATATATCACTTCGCAACTTTATTTGAACTAGTTAAAGGTTGAACATATCGAAAGTCCTCATCCCTACCCCTTGTGTTTGAGGAATGATGGGGGTTCAATTGTTACGTTTTTTTGGCTTACAAGCAGCATGTATCTTAAGAACGATGACTTCCACTTCGACTATAACTTAACACAAATAAAGCTAGATAGTCTTCGGAAATGTTCATTATTTCTTGAGATATCCGCTCCTGAAAGTGTTTAATCTTCGAAAAAACAATTGATGATCCTACTTTCTGCATTATAAAGGCATATTACCCAACAACAATGCATCGAAAAGACGAGTACTGAACGTTGGGTTGAGGAGCATTCAATAGCCAGTGAGTATAACTGCTTCAACAGTCGTTCTAATCAGTACTTACATTTGAATAATTATTATTCCACTCAACAAATAGCTGGCAACATACGTAACTTATAACTTATTAACTTAAAAAAAAAACCAAATCCTTCGCTTTCATATGCAATATTCACCTCGCATATTCCCCGTTTGGTAATATAAACTTCACGTGACTCAAGTTTACAATCATTTCTCTCATGGACGATTGTTCAAAACACCCTAAAGGAAATACCATATAAAAATATCGTAATTCATGAGTGCGATATCTCAATTGAGGGAGTATTTCAAGTTTTCGTTATTTGTATTAAATTTTTAATTGTATCATCTAAAATTACCAACACATTTTTAATAGTACAAACATATTGCTATTTCAAAGCCAAAACCTATAACCCCCCTAACCTTTCCTTTTATATTCAGAACCTTGTAGGTTATGTCCATGCTCTAAACAGAATGAAATCTTGCAGCTATGATCGATTTGCGTGATTCATACTACATGTTGAACAATTAATTCTTACTGTAACTCGTGACTTTCGAACTTCATTTTCGAAATAGACTGAGCAGTGTTGTAGAAATGTTTGATGATTCATTGCATGATTATCCAATACAATCAATCCATTCATAGAACACTCTTTACTCGAAGTAGACTATTTCCCACTAAAACAATTGGTAAATTGTGCGAGAAACAGATAAGGGGCGGATTGAGAAATTTTTATTGTCCATTTTCCGAAGCAATACAGAAGAAGAGAAGAATACCACCGTCAGTGATTAATATGCTACAATTTCAGTTAAACACGCAGATATGACAAGCAACCGCGCTGAAATAGTTATGTAGGTTCAGTACACCTTGAACTGCCTCCCTTGTGAAGGGTCTATCTCACCTTCCTTGAGAACGGAGCGTTGCGGGTTGTCTGTGAGTGCACTGCACTGACTCTTAATAAAAGCATGGACAGGAAATGAAAACGAAGCACCTCTGTGCTCTATGCTGTACGCTGTAGCTCAACTAACCAAACTTTTGACAGCGTGGCTACTCGGACGCAAACCACTTTTCACACAGACAGCCCAAGCAGTCGGAAACTTTTCTCTAAAATGAGAATATGAAGTATTGCATCACTCCATTCTTACATTCACGTTTTCTACTTCTCTTTTGCTGCATGCATTGTTGCCACATTTCACGAAGATCTCCAAAACCTCTGTATTTTTCCCGTCTACCGTCTTCCTCCATCACTTGTTCTTGATTTTCTTCTTCTTTTTCTTCTTCTTCTCTTCTTCTTCTCCTTCTTCTTCTTCTTCTTCTTCTTCTTCTTCTTCTTCTTCTTCTTCTTCTTCTTCTTCTTCTTCTTCTTCTTCTTCTTCTTCTTCTTCTTCTTCTTCTTCTCTCTTCTTCTTCTCTTCTTCTTCTTCTTCTTCTCTCTTCTTCTTCTTCTTCTTCTTCTTCTTCTTCGTCTTCTTCTTCTTCGTCTTCTTCTTCTTCTTCTTCTTCTTCTTCTTCTTCTTCATGTCGATGCTCCGAGTCAACTCTCAAGAGTTCTTCATGCTTGGTAATATATCAATCAAAAACGAGTTCTGGCGCTAAAATCACTCCACTTCTGTATAATTTTTCTTGGGAACTAGGTAAATGATGTTAGCTGAAGCTATAACTTAAACTCATCCATGGAATATGAATACTATTATCACTCATGAACATCGAAGAAGACCAGAAATAGAACAAAATTTTGGTTTAAAAACATTGAATATGTTATATTCATTGAGAGCCTGGTTTAAGATTGTTGAAGCATTCAAGGATGACATGATGTAGCTGAAGGGCAACCAAGATACCTCTTATGATTGGAAGGATTGAAACAGTATTTCTACTATTTCTATATCAGGGAATGATGGAGAGCAATGTATCCAGATACTTTCATGATCACATTCTTTTGAATACTTTGAAGAATTTTATTTTCAAAACAGTAGAATAAAATTCAACAAAACGAATTGTGACACGATATGATCAAAGAGTTGTACTCTAGAATTGGAATTGTACTGTTCTTCGAATCAGAACAGCACACTCACCACAACACTTTCGATTTTGAATACGAATCATCCGACAGCCTTGAAGATGATTTGCAGTAACAATTACTCGCGTCATCCTAACTTGCCTCTGCAAAGAAAGTAACGGGCAGTCAAGCAACGCAACGCTTGGTCCACATGACAGCGACGGCAACTCATTATTTGGTAATGAGCCGATATTTTTTCTGTCAGTTCCGCAAAGAATTACACACATTTCAAGCTGGTTGCGTCTTTTCTGTCCGTCAGTTGGATTTCTTGATTTGTCCTAATATATGTCAACTTGTCAGAGCAAGAAAGGAGAATGTGTAACATGAGAGAGAACGAGAGATGTTGAGTTCATGTATGTGAGAGCATAGTTGAAACAGAGGGAGGAGAGATATACGATACTAATGAGTTCATATAATAATTCCATTCTGACTCACTCATAAGGAATGAAGTGGGAGTGAGCATAAGATAGAGCAAGCAACAGATTTCGCACAGGGAAAATGGTAGATTATTGATGAGGCCTACTTCTAAACTTATTAACTTCTATACTGTTAGAAAATTTTGTATTTTTAAAGTAGGCACAATATTCTACTAGGAATTCACGTGAGAATGAGGATGGATCTTCAATTCCCGTATAAGAGAGATTCAAGCTGGATGATGTCTTTCTTTTCCATTCTCCTATCGAAGTATGAGAATCAAACAGAAGAGAGATTTTTTATTTATCTGAGCAATATATGTTTCTGAGAAGTGAATTATAAAGAAAGATGATCACAAAGTATACTTTTGTATACTTTACTCCGTCAGTTGGATTTCTTGATTTGTCCTTATAAATGTCAACTTGTCAGGACAATAAAGGAGAATTGTCAAGAATTTCTTGATAAGGTGTCAGAAGTGCAGGGCAAAATGCTGATCGTCAATGGAAAATCTTGGAGAAAAATTTTCAAATACAATTGATAATAATTTCACGATTTTCACTTTTTCACAAGCTCTGACCACAGGTAATCAAGAAAGGTGAGCTATTTTCTAGTGGATGAAAACTACTTAAAGTAAACAGTGTGACAAATTTTAACATAAGTCAATAGCTACTCTGGTAACCGTGATGTAAAATTATGAGAAAGACAAATTTCCAGTCATACGTTCATCATCAAATATTGAAAATAATTTCATTTGAATAAGCTTCAAGAGCAGATTCTCTTGATAAGGTGTCGAAAAAGTGCTGTAGGAAATGCTGATCATAAATAAAAAATTGTTAATGCTACAGATCTCTCAATATGCTACATTTTTAGATTCAAGTTAAAACACATTTGAGTGTGCATAGTAATATCATAGACAAATGGAAATATTATTATTATGAAGAAGAATAACAAATTTTCTATTCCTCAATGATGAATTTAGGGCCATAACATATTAAGCGTCTTTTTCAGGCGCCAGCCGAATCATCCAATAAAAGAGCTACCTGCCCTGCCGAATCCAAAACCGCCGCCTGGAAAACCGCTTCATGCGACTTGGCCCTTTCTACTTTCCTTGCCCTATTACCATAGGTAAGGAAAGTATTGCTTTCCAAAAAATTTAAGGTGCCCCAATTTCATGTTTTCTATGCGTTTCAAGGTCCCCTGAGTCCAAAAAACATGATTTTTGGGTGTTGGTCTGTGTGTGTGGGTGTGTGTGTGTCTGTGAACACGATAACTCCATTCCTAATCAACCGATTGACTTGAAATTTTAAACTTAAGGTCCTTACACCATGAGGATCCGATAATGGGAAATTAAATAAAATTCAATTCAAAATGGCGGAAAAAATGGCGGATAATGGCTAAAAAACCATGTTTTCACGTTTCTCTCGAAAACGGCTCTAACGATTTTCTTCAAAATTATACCCTAGATAGCTATTCATAAGCCCTATCAAATGACATGAGTCTCATTTCTGGGAAAATTGCAGGAGCTCCGTAATATTCCTGAGAAGAATGAATTTTGTTAAATTTTTATCACGATTTTTCTAAAAATGACTTTGCCGATTTTTTTCAAATTCATACCCTGTATAGTTATATATCAGTTCTATTAACTGGCATGAGTCTCTTCCCTGAGAAATTAACAGGGGGTCCACCCCATCCTTGACAAATTTACTTTGTAACCTCCTTCTCGTGCGTGAGGTAGAGCAGTTTATTCAAAAGAACACATGTCGATATTCTATTTGTAGAACAGCTGTTTTGACAACTTTTAAAAAATCCTCAAATTACATTATTCAAACAAAGGAAAATGTACTCTGAATACAATCACAATAGTATAATCGTAGTTTTTATTATTTAGCCGCCAATCGGTATAATGTTATTCCCTAAATTATCCTCGTTAATGAGGCTTATAGATCAATGAGGAAAGTTGTGTGAGTGTACCACACCAGATTTTTTTCTATCTTTCTTAAAACCAATAATGATGAATTTTGCTGGAGATGGGAGTAGAACATTGGAAATAAAATAGTAAAATGTGTATTTTTGTAAATGATGGAGTGTCATTATAACAGAGAACCCGGCATTTCCCATTCTGTGACATCAAGCAGCTTACATTACTGTGGCACATTTGGGCTGAATATTTCGTCTCTTTGTTTGACAGAGCAATTCGGAGACAATGCCATATAAAACCTGCTGCTATGAATGTTGAAGTTTGTGACAACGCTACAGAGTACGGAAACGGCGACAGATAAATTAAGACGACTGTCGTCTTCTTTACTCTGTTTCTTTATGTTCTGCTCCTTCTGGCGGATGGACCAGTTGGAAGAGGAAGCAGCGAAAAAGTGGAGGACGCGATAAAAGTTAAGTTTTGAAGACTGCGAAAGTTTCAGGTGTTGGCAAGACGATCATATTTCAACTGGGCTTAACATTATGGGGCTTTTGCGCAGTAATGTAAAACCACCTTTCCGCAGTACGGGCAAGCAACAATAGTTGCCTATGCGCCACCAACAAAGGCGCACTGTATTTTCACTTCTCAAAAATGAACTGTCTGGGAGTGAGTTCTCCAGCAAAATATGGAAAGTAACTGAGGATTCAAAGTTGGAATTATTCCATGACATTTTCACAATGGGCCTAGTTTGAATGACTGCAGTTGCGTTATGATGGTGAATATTTGAGCTAAAATTTAAATAATTATGTATTGAGAGGAAATTGCTATT
This sequence comes from Nilaparvata lugens, assembly GCF_014356525.2. NCBI lineage: Eukaryota > Metazoa > Arthropoda > Insecta > Hemiptera > Delphacidae > Nilaparvata > Nilaparvata lugens. The sequence goes on from NC_052507.1 coordinate 35,893,004, forward strand.
TTAAAAATTATTTTGGAAAGTTCAAGATTTGAAAAAGGAACTCAAGTGAGAAACTTGAGAAATTGCTCTAGAAGAAACTTTAGATTAGATGGAAGAATTAACCATTCAAAATATAATTCCAGCACATGAATTAAACATGGGAATTACAAATCAAACACTGAGAATGCGCTCAATCATCCATCACAAAATAGGAAATAACATTTTGAGAGCTAATAACAGGAATTGATTCTATGAAAGCTCCCACTCCAATACAAAAGGCTGATTGATAAGTGATTTAACGAGGCAATCCTCGTCCTCCATCAGCATATTTATAGCTTTCGTTTCCTTCTGTAACATGTTCTAATTATTCTGAGATAACTCGATCTAGACATGTGTTCATCTTCAGCCTTTACACATAGAATCATCATTTTAGGCTTTCGCCGCTTCAGTAAGCTATCAAAAAAGTACAATTGCCGGCTTAAGCAGTGAGAATGGCATTTCAAACCACCCATTGTCTGCTATCACCAATTTTCCCCATGGTATCACTCCCTGGCTACAAGCATTCTGCTCCCTAACTGAGTTAGTTGGCACTTTTTCTCCCGACTACTTTTCCTCCAGTACCACAATCCCTGCCTGGAGCTCCTGCTCTACGTGCATCTAAGGTATAACTGCTGAATGAGTTGCTTCTCATTGGGTATACGAATCACATTCGCGCCATTCATAACACTAAGGGAGGGAATATGCCGGATGGGGATACGGCAATATGCCATAGCCGCCAATATCGGTTGTTTCAATGGACTAACGACAGCTTATTCAACGCAGAACGGAAGTGAGGCCCACCTCACACCACACACGCACATGCACACACTCACACAATCATGCATCCGGCTTAATGCTGGACGAGTTGGCAATAATGACTGAGACACCACATTTCCAATGGTGCACTAATCTATGGCACTTGACTCGTGTGTGAGGCATTCTCTTCATGCATGAGACCTCCTCCTCATGTGGATGGACGTGCCTCCTCGCTCACTCACTTCCAGCTCGCCTCACAAAGCCCAAGATTACGTAACTAGCTAGTCTGTGTGTCTTTAGTGCCTTCCCGATAGGCAGGTTCCTCTTTACAGGTCCTCAATAGCATAGTCACTCAATTGGGGCTGGTACCTCTACGGAGGAAGGGAAAGTAGTTCATCTGGGTTCTATCTTGTGAACTTTGGATCTCAATATACTGGATATGAATGATAACTTTCCTCCTATTATCAACAGTCACCTACATTTAACCAACAGTCACTTCTTTTCTGAACGAATTTGAGCCTCTACAAATAAGAATTCAACTCAAAGCTTCAATATTCCCATATGATAATTTTGTTTCATTCTCCCTAGTTAGAGAGAGTAGGACATGGAAAAAATAGTACTTGAACAAAATATATTTCAAATCTTCCGACTTAATTTCTTTCATTTCTGATTCTACATCATCACTGTAGTTCATATCAATTACACTTATGATTAAGATGTCTTAAGATGTCTTTTCTCACCAGTATTGTTTTCTAGAGGAATAGGCCATGATAACGAGATAAGAAAGTTTTGTTGTATTATTAGATGTGCTTTTCATTAACCTCGACCCTTCAATCTGTTTTCATTGCTTCCAGTAGTGAGACTAGGTTGTGTATATTGACCCATAGTATATCTTGTTACTTCCATTGAAAATAAGGAAATGGTATGGACGTAGCTGAGGAGATTTATCGATAGTTGCCTTAATTTACTCTAAATTTTAAATTATCGTCACTTCATGGTGGAACTGAAAACCTCCGACATAAGACTTTCAATATTCAGTTTACATCATGTATATATTATCATTAGTTTCCAAAAAAACGTAGTCCTTTGCAGCTCATATAAAATAAGTATATCTATCAGCTCATCATCAATTTACAAATCCAATTGCAGTTACAAAGCATGAACCAATGTAATTCTACAAAGCTCTGTTAATTATTGAATAGCATTTTCCAGTCGAGCAGTTATTATTTTAAAAGGTTCAACTCACTTCAACTGTGCTGATAAAATTCAATAACCAACAAAATAATCCACAACCAATGTCACTACTCTCAACTTGCAAACAAACTTTGCTGCAACAGTAGCGGATCGAACACCATTCTGGCCTAGGAAGACGTGTTTTAAGAGCTGATCCAGTCATGCGTACACGTTCTTAGCAGAGCTCTAATCTTTAGGATATATTCATTCGAAAGTTTAAATCAGGGTGATATGTATTCATACCGTAGACTTACTTCTTGCTTGGTTCTCCTTCCATCGACCTTCATGAGTCTCCTCCACTTCTTCATAACTTGTTTCCACACGCAAACTTATCATTGTTGCCTCTTTTCCCCCACCATCTTTCCACCTGACTCTTCCTCCGTTCGTTTCCCTCCGTGTTTCTCCCTCATGTCACCAGACGCTCAACAAAGTTGCTGCAGTTTCTTTGTTTATGCTATGAAAACTCATTATTTGCCGCCCAACTAGTGCTCTATACTACTTTCCATTTCCGGTCTTCCCTTTCGAAAGGGAAACCTATCTTTTACTGCCTATCTTCTCTGCTTCCTTCTTCTCTCCACTCACTACCCTCCACGTCATTTCTTCCAACATTTTTTTGATAGCGTGCCGTTTTGTTTGCGTTTCACTGTCTCCTAAATCGCTACGACTTTTCTTCGCTTTCTAATCACCTGTGACATGTGAATCATTGCGATCTTCTCTCCACTTCTTCTCTCATTCTCCCACATTCTGTTTTCCCTATATTTTCCATCTCTCATCTTCTGCTGACTAATCGTTCAACTTTGCTTCTCCATTTCCTGCATAACTTTTCTGAATTGACTGGAAAGCCGTCATTGTCTACGCTTCATACCTTGCCTCTGTGTGCTTAGTACGAGTAAATCGTGACAAAGTTCTTGAACTATAATAATTATAAGAAAAGAAAAAAATGAACAGAGAAATGTTGAGATATTTTTTCAATAATGTTTCTCTTATAATCATTGATCATTCAATAATATTTTCGTAGATTATAATTCTCTAGTTGATTTCCCATTCTCTAGTTGTAATGATTTTTTATCTTTTGAGACTTAAGAATTTGTGGTTGATGATCCTCCACTTCCAGTTCATTATTTCATTTTTAAGACTCAAAATTTGCGATAGAAAGCCTCGAAACACGTTATTAAATATTCAACACGGAAAAATTAGAATTGTTCTCACTTCTGTATGTAGCATATTATTGTTTTAAAGCACGATATTGACTGAATTTAATCAATTATGAAAGAAAATACTGTATGAAACTAAATACGAGTGAATCAATGATTGAAGATAAACTATAAGAAATTTTGTAGATATACTATATGAAAAGAAATTAATACCATATGAAATTTAGCAGATGTGGGTTTCATTTTCCTTTCATTAGTGATATACAATCAAAACTTCTTGACATAGCAATCTGCTTTATTATCATAGCTTTTTAAGCTTTCATAGTGTTAGCTGACCTGTTTTTCCTAGTTACCTGTTTTAGTTGTTGAATATGATGTTGACATTTTGTTTTCGAGCTTGTTTTCAGTTGAAAAATCCTGTATCATGACTCCTTTGCGAACATTATCGATAATTTATTCCGCCCATTTAGCATAATTTTTGTACTTATGAGGATGGAGATTTCGGAAATTATAAACATATTATGTAGACTACAAAGGACACAAACATTGATCATGACTTGACTTCAACGAGGAAATCATATGATTCGAATCGATCTATTCCTCTCCAATTCCAAAGACGTGGGCTTCTTTCATACATCCAACTGAAAATGAAACTTGGTGGAGCCTTTTCAAGTTGGAATTATCGAAGGAAACCTATTCAATGTGGCAGATGCTCTTGGAAAACTTCAAAGTGTAGGTACTTTGAAAGTGAACGACGAAAGAGCTTTAAGACGTATTTACTTGATGAGATCGATTTCCATAATAATTCTGCGGGAAGGATTGCGTGGTGAATGCTACCTTAAGTTGACGACAACTTGTTTGGAGACCCTTCCTCTCATCACAGTCATTTGGCTGCTGAATAGTGACTGGGTGTCTTTATTGGAAGCCACATTGCAGCAGGGGATTACAGAGTGCGCTACGATCGTGTTTATTAGCAGCAAAAGAGAAGAAGATCGCTCCTTTATAGTCTATCGGATTCAATATCCGGTGCGCGCGCGCGCGAGCCCCCCTTGGGACGACCTAATGTGCTCAGCTTGTGCCGTGCCACATTCATTGGCAGTTATCGTTAGATTTTACTGTGTCAACACGCACCAGAAAAAGTAGGGTCTTGCGCGTGCGTGAGTGCTTCGTACCAGATGCTGAATTCAATGGAAACTCGTCGCGTCGCCGCGCTCTAATGACGCCAACCAGTAGTTAAAATAATAACAATTGTAATAAGTGTTGCGAAATGGTGAGGGTGGCTGGCAATAGTTCATGCAAAGGCCACTTATTTTGTCGCTCGCCATTAAAGTATACATCTTCGAGGACTCCCTGTTACCCTTCAACGGTGGCGAATATTATTGCCTTATCTTCAGCTGGCGCAGTCAACCCTTCCAGTTCCAATTTCCATTGCAAGAGACGATTCAACTCCAACCTTTATTTGGTTTCGCATCTTCTCAATGTTCTCTTCTCCACTCCCCTTGTTTCTTCCGCATAACTTTCTCCCACTCCCCTACTGGTTACACTCTTCTCATGGACATTATATTTTCATTCTTTATTAAAGTTTCCTCTTTCTACTCTCAAATTGTTATGGGTTTTCAACACATATCATTAAAATATTATAAATCATATTAGTATAGGCCATAATGAAAGCTATCGATTTCACTACTTTTATGCTTCCAATTATCAATACTCCTCATTATTGTCATTCCCTATCTATTTTTTCTTTCCATGTTTGATCCAAACTTCTTCATATTTTTTACCCATTCTTATATATTTTTTTTATTTTGTCTACTCTGTCACCATCCTTCTATCTGAAACAATATTCTATAATTAGAAATATTTTTCATCTGTACTGATGCTAATGACATTGACTCTCATCCGATATTTCCTTCCTTCAACTTTTCAAATTCTTCCCTCGTCAAATTTCCAAATACATTTTTCTTCAAGCACATCTTTCAAAATACTTCTAATCACTCAGACATGGATGAATTCATGTACTATTCTACAGGTATTCTGTAACTAATCTGCTACCTGGAATATATCAATCTCTCTAATATTTCTTCTTCATCTCTGTCGTCTTCTTCTCCTACTTCTTATTATCACACACTCTTTCTTCCTCAACCCTCTTTTCCACAATGTTTCCGTCTTCTCGTAATCCTTTCCATCGTCTTGAGAGTCGGTAAGAGAGGCGGAAAACCCTGAAAAGCAGGAAACTGGTCTCCTAACCTCTTCTTCTGTGCCAGGCGGTTGCAAACCCCCATCGAGTGCTCAAAGAATTGAAACAGTCTTCATCTGCATTCGTTAATGAGCGCACTCCCCTCCCTGCCACGGTGTCACCCTTCCAAAACAGTCATCACCTAGTGGCAACTCCTTCCGTCATTCAGCAATCAAAACTTGTCCCCAACTTTATGCAGTTTATTCACGTGAACCCGCTCGTTCATTAGTGACTGTTATGATCCATCCACCAAACATTGATCTCATTAAATTATTTTTGTACACTCCCATTCTGTCCCGAATTAAAGCCTGAAAAAATAAGGTTACAAAAGAAGGGGTTGCCTCTGTAACATCCAATCTCAATCTCATTTTATTGTGCATTATTTTCATGTACAGTATATCAGTGCTGGAAATTCAATTCTTCATTCCCTATATATAACATTCATGATTTTTTACTTTCCTTGCCCTATTACCATAGGTAAGGAAAGTATTGCTTTCCGAAAAAAATTAAGGTACCCCAATTTCTAAATTTCTATACATTTCAAGGTCCCCTGAGTCCAAAAAAGGGGTTTTTGGGTATTGGTCTGTATGTGTGTGTGTGTGTGTGTGTGTGTGTGTGTGTGTGTGTGTGTGTGTGTGTGTGTGTGTGTGTGTATGAGTGTATGTGCGTCTGTGTACACGATATCTCATTTCCCAATAAAAGGAATGACTTGAAATTTGGAACGTAAGGTCCTCACAATATAAGGATCTGACACGAACAATTCCGATCAAATGAGATTCAAGATGGCGGCTAAAATGGCGAAAATGTTGTCAAAAACAGGGTTTTTCGCGATTTTCTCGAAAACGGCTCCAACGATTTTGAATTAAGTTATACCTGAAATATTCATCGATAAGCTCTATCAACTGCCACAAGTCCCATATCTGTAAAAATTTCAGGAACTCCGCCCCATCTATGTAAAGTTCGATTTTAGATTCTCAATTATCAGGCTTCAGATACAATTTAAACAAAATATTTAGAGTGGAATAGATTGAGCATGAGAATCTCTACAATCAATGTTTCGTAACATTTTCACCTAAAATTAAAAATAAGCTCGAAAATCGAGAAAATGTGATTATCCAATTGCAAACTGTTGGCAAATGTTGATTCTATTAAATCATTCACTATGCAGAGATAGCAGACCTCGTGTGTCTCCAGCGTTATTGCCCTGTCACCAGCTGGCTCAAATCTTTGAAAAGTAGACTTGAGATGCGCGGGAACACTAGCGTCAGGTGATCAATTTTCATAACGACAAGGAAAGTTGTGTGAGTGCGCCACACCAGATTTTTCCACTTATTTAGAGGAGTTTCAGCCCATATTCACAATCATTATCATGATCATGATATAACTCTAGACTGTGTATTCCAAATTAAGGTTTAGAGCAGTTTTGGGCGAATGTCTGTTGTTTTTACCTGGATTGTATTTCTATATGAATAAATAAATGATAATTGTGAAATAAACTGATATATTTAATTTTTTTTTGGTATTTATCATTTATGTATTGAAATATACCGGGTGCGGTAAAACTTCTTTTATTGAAGTGAACACCATTTAGTCAGCTGATGTCGTAGTGGAGCAGATTTGGTCTCGTTGGAGAGGTCAGACTTTAAAGTTTTCTTCCCGACATGTTAATTCGCCATCATGCATTGGAACAATGAGAAGCGTGCATTTTCCGTTGAGACTTATTTTTCGAGTGGATGTTCTGTGATCACAACCTAGCGCGCATTTTGAAATTGCTTTAATTCAGCCCCTCTAACTACTGTCTTGTACCGAAAATTCATTGTTACGTGGGTCAATACGTTCAGTCAAACTGCAAGTGCGACAAGACGAAGAACTGGAGTCCCTCGGCCCATTAGGTCACCTGAGGTCATTGAGGCAGCGATCACCACAGCGTTCTGCGCGCAAAGATGCGTCTGCTCTTGGACTCTCCGATCGTTCTGTGAGATAATCATAATGATCTTCATTTCCATCTATACAAGATCGAAATTGTGTATTGACAACTGTATAAAGGGATATATGAATACATAAAACTTTATAGTTTCCTCCGTATTAATGAATAATTAACCAAAATTCGAAATCCCTAAACCAATGATAGAAAAATCATAGCCGCTGCTATCTCAAGTAGTATTATTTTATTATGCATAGGTTACAGACAGGCAATGCCAACATCCAGTTAGGCAGCCCATGCCAAAGAGCCACTCTACCAATCTGCTTTCATCCACAACTCTCAGTTGCCTTAGTTGCCACTTAGTTGCGTTACTGAACCGTAATGATTATAATATGGAAGAATGAAAGTTGAATGGAATATCAAGGATCAAAATACAGAATTCAGTGAACCGATTATTTTTTTCCAAGCAGGTACCTGCAATAGTTTTAAAATTGATTATATTATTAATTTTTATGATACTGAATAATAAGTGTTCAGTGTTTATGCCCTGGAATCAATATGGCTAAACATCACATCATTTGATCAAGGCAAGCATAGAGGTATTATAATTCTTATCACTTTTGAGGACAGAATGTCCAAGATGAAGATTGACTAATATCGTATTAATTTGACTCTCAGTCCAGATAATTCTATTATTTCCCAATTCTCCTCCAGTTTATCGACCATCACAAATGGAACAAGACTCAAATGCGCACAGACGCACAGATTAACAGAAATTATATCGGGGAAATTTCTCGTTTGATTAAATTATGTAGCAAGATTTCAAAACTGATAGTAACCCTATTTGTACAGTCTCATTACAATTCAGCCAAGCAGAGTTTGTGCTCGTGTATTTGGTCAACCAATTTGTTTCGACATGGTTACTGGGTTGAACTGTGTAGGATATATCAGATAGAGAAAAAAAGCGGGGCTACATAGGAGTTGGAATTTTAACTTTTTTTGTGACCATGTCCCCTTGGATTGAGGTAGAGGAAGGGGGCAGTTGATTTTAATTATTCGTCTGGCAGGCTTCTCTGGGGGAAACTATAGCAGAGTACAGCAATGGTCTAACTGCATTGCGGATCTGGGTACAGATAATGAGCCCCTCTGCTTACTGATTGCGAGAGGGGGATCCAGTGGCAGGGATATCGGTGACACACCCCCTCACAAAAGTTTACAGTAATTCTCCAAATTACTTTTGGCCGAATCACCAACTCCACTGTTTTCTGCTCGATTCAGACGGAGAAAATTGCGTAGCTCAAACCAATTGGCAAATCGAATTATTTTAATAGATCTTATGATTTGATTGTATAATCTGAGATGTTTAGTCAAGGTATAATACTGCACTGTATGAATTTAAATTAGAAATTTAATTGACAAGACTGGAGCTATGAGGGAAACATTATCCTTATCCTGGTAACTAACCAATGGTTCTATATATCCATTCCACCGCAGCCTCTTTAGACTTTCCATATGATGTGAAGGACTTATTCCGCATCGATCATCTGACTAAGTGTTACTGTTTTCGTACTGGACTGCCAGGCACAATTTGCTAATTCATCACGTCCAAGGATAGTGTATAGCTAATAGTACTATGTACTATTCTTGCATCACGTCTACCGACAACAAATTCCATACATCCTAATAATCAATCCAATTTCTAAACAATCTCTGTAGTTATAAGGTATTCACGAAAATGCGTACATTGTCAAATCAGAACATTTTATTGATTTTCATTCAAGTAGTTTTCCATTTTTGTCATTGCGTAAATCAAAAATCTCATATGAATCGGACACACCGATAATAATTGCAGTGGCAGAACTATTCATAATAATTTACAAGAAGTTCGACATTCATTCTGCATGAATATCATCACTAATAAATCATCATCCAGCCATACGCAAGGTTCAAGCTATCATTGCTTCAAAGACATCGATTCAAAAAGCGACTTCATATTCACCTCATCATTTTATTATCTTTGCTGCGCCAAGAACCAAATGGTGCCCCGGTATTATTCTTCAATGTTTTTCTTCTCTTCCACGTTAGCTGAATACACATGATTTGCCAATACCGATCAGCTACGTGACAGACGTAATAAGGATATATGTGTTCAGATATTACGTGATCGCACAGTTTTGAATAGCTTCTTCTTGAATGAACTGCATGCAGTAGTCGCTGTGAATTACATGGTGAGACCAATGCAGAAATATGAAGATTGATGTATGAACTGAAGAGAACTATCTACTCTTTGTTCCCTTGCAGCCTTTCCCCTCACCGGTGGAAAACGGATCATGAGGGGAGCTCAACATGGTCCGTTGGCGAAGCTGTTCGTTCATTGGCTTTAGCTGTGTATGTTGTGGAAGTGAGGTTTCAGCATTCAGACCGATACGAAGCGTTCGATTTATGAGCTCTGGCTGCAGATGGCATTTGTTTTCAGGCAGTAGCCCATGCTGCTCTCTTTAGTCAGGGTGCTCCACTGGTATGTGGCACGACACCTGTCCTTCCGAGACGCGTTCATGTTTGTCATGTGTCATTTATAAACATGTCACAAACAATAATTCGGAATTTGGAGATCTATTGAGATTGTCCGAATGTGTTTAGAAAGTAAATTACCATGCAGTACATTGACCAGTCAATATTTCATACTACTTATCACCAATCCAAAACTAGCAATGATATCGACCATGTTTTCATTGAAAAATGATATAACACATTACATCATTAGCCAAGTATCTATTCACTCAATTTTAAGAGTTTTATTAAAGTTCATTCGGCAGAACGTATCATACTACTCCTTATATTGTGGAGAGAAGTCTACAATTATACAATTATTTAGTAATATCATAGATAAACAATAGCATAAGTTTTTTTCCTCATAATTATTATTGTCTCACATTATTGTTTCTCTATGGTAATATTAATCTATCTGTTGAAATGCTTTGAAAATGGTTTGTTCATCAGTTCATCAGTGAAACATACATTCATGAATACAAGGGAAATTTTTTTTAATCATCACATGATTATCAAATGTTGTTTCCTCATAATAATCTCGATTCTGCATAGCCAAATTATCGAAATTGATGAAGCAGTAAAAGTAATAATACTATCGGAATCAAAACGGAGAATGGTTGGAGTTGATAATTATAATTATTAGTGTTAAAACAGGTACTGATGTCTCATAATTATTGTAGAATGTATTAGACGATCTATAATTTCCACTACCCAACAGCCCTTGCTTCAGAAACAATCTCCTGAACTGAAACGTAGCAGAAGGGTCTTTATAAGCACACGTTGCCAGCAATAAATACAAGCATATGAGCTCTGAGGAGATTAGAAGTGAATGGCAATTATCATACATCATCAACTGCGAATCTTGCAGTTGCTTTTGAAAGAGAGTAATGTTTGAAAGAGAAGTTAGGGGAAGGTGCACTAGGTGGGAAGGCGAGGAGGTGGCAACAGGATTGAAGTTGGGAGTCAAAAGGTTGGGAACGAAAATGTGAAATGAGATTCTATCTTATTATTCCATAATGAGAGATAAAGGTGCGATGAGATGTCAAATGAAAGAGAAGGATAGAGCGAGAGATGAATTGACAGAGATGCAACCAACACACGTGAGGCTCATTAACTTGGAACGTTTTTGTCTTTATCTCTATAAGACGCTTGGAGCTCACACTACTTTTCAGGGACTTAAACTTTGTTTAATCATCCTCTTGTATCATGCGTTATAATACTCAATCTCAATTCATATAATATGAGGTGAACTCTCAGAACTCATATAATAAGATTTGTATCAGCTGTACCAATTTCAACCTGTGAAATACACACCCATATTATAAGCTGAGACTTAATTCATTGTCTTCTTGTAATTTGCGATAAGAGTATGCAGTAAGTTTATTTTTAAGTTGGAAGCTCTCAACAAGCATCCTATCTAGAGTCTTTCCAGTCTTTTCAGCTTTGAATGATTTGAATAGGATCATGCCCCTGAGAGTTTTAGATTCTCAAACATTTCTCATTATGTCTCAATTTTTTGTCTGCATCCTAAAATGATCAGTCAACTTCTTTTGTCAAATGACCGGTAGTTCTGTAAACACTAGACCTCACGCAGTTATAAACCACAGCCTCATCTAGTACTATTCATAAGAGTAAATTCTGTCCTGTCGTGTCATGTCGGGAGATATCTGTGATTCAAAGTTAAATAACTACTATAAAAGCCCAACCAAGCAGGGCATTCTCTAAGCGACTCCATGGCTTAGTTAGTTAGAGATAGAGAGTTACTTACTTGTTCATGGATCAAAAATTGCAGAGTCCAGACCTATCGAACGAATTTTTTTTCTGGAAATTTTCAACTCTTATAAAGATCTTCCTCGATGATTATTATGAAAACAAAAATAAATAATTATTCCATTCTTTTATGTTTCCTGGACATAAGAAGATTGCATATTGCAACACAAAATTTTATCCAGTGCAAAGCACGGGTTACATGCTAGTCATGAATAATTCTATAGACTGATTTTTACAGTAATAGTAGACTAAGAAGGAAATCATTAATTTTTACTTTTATATTATCCATATAATGCAAAATTTCAAAAATATACGTCGACGTACAATTTTAAAATGAACATACATGTCAAATTTCATGGAAATCTATTGCCGCGTTTTGCCGTAAATGTGGAACAAACGTAAATAAACATGGAGAGAAAATAATGCAAAACTGTCCTCACTCAAATCCCACTTTGCTCGGTCAATATAAGTATGCAACTGTAAGGAATGGGCGCATTTTCCACATTCGATGCAATATTGTTTTCATGATTCAGTGCTTGTTCTTCGTGAAATAATAGAATACATCTCTAATTGCTACAGTACATTTTAAATTCCGGAGATCTATTAATTATGAAAATGTACCAATTGACTCTGTGATGAAATTTCTTTGCAGTGGAAGACTCCCGAAGAAAGGCAAGAGAGAACCTGATGCCAACAGTTGAAAGAGAAAGGAGAAATGACTGGAGAAGAGAAGAGTCCTCCAGCTGAGCAATTACTTGCTAGTGACATATTGCTTTTTTCCACGCCATATCTCTAGCCATTGTATTATCCTTCTCTGTGAGTGAATAAGTTTCATGCTTCTACATCAGTGCAGAGAAAGAAGCGGAAAATTGCAGTGTCTTCCATCTTGAAAATATGACAAAAGTTTGAAATTGTAGGTACCTTTCCTCTTCATAGCTACGGGTGCCAGTGATAATGTTATTCTACTTTCAACAGTATCAACTTTCCAACACTCTTTTCTTTTCATAATATTATAATCAACTCCAACTCAATTATTAATTAATCATTATAAGTTGGATCTATTGTTGATATAAATGAAGACTGTTTTGTGCTTTGAACCTTTGCCTGTAGTCTTCGTTGACTTGTGAAATGAATGAGTGGATAATAATGAAAAAAAAATAATAAAAAAATGGATAATTTATCACTGTTCTTTCTGGAAATCAGAATATTAGCAGTATAATATTAGATTGAAAATTTATTCGTTTGAGAATCTGAACATCCATGACCATTATATCTATGAATATGAACTTTTCAGGTATTGTATATTCCAAGAATTTATTATGATATTACAACTGATTCACTCCCGTTTTTACTCTCTCAAACATTTTTCTGAGGAAATGATTCAATAAGCGATAATGAATCATTGCTTCTTGTTCTTGGAAAGGGAACATGAATGAGGCTTGTTTGTAATACAGCCTAATCAATGAGTTTCAGTTTCTCGCACTGAGTATAATTAATATTTAAAAGGCTTAATTCCACGCAGCAACATAACCATAAAGATGAGAAGGAATCACAAATATTTTTTCTTGCAACCAACCTCTACTTTCCTTGAAAAATTTACTCTTTCGAGCTTTTGATTATCGTGATATTGATGGGTGCTTGAATTGATCGGATAAAGTTCTTCTATAATAATCACATTAGAAACCATCTTCAGGTCAGATACGGCATCCAAAGTTTTCACGTACTAGAGCATTGATGAAATGTCAATATTTCGCTTCTACAAATTTATTGACATGAGCTTTTTCCCTTCTACCTGTAACTGAAATGTGAATCCGACCTTTTTTCATTTACAATCTCTGCTAATTCTCCTCTCCAATTTTTTATTAATTTTGAAGAATTCCTATATTTCTTGCATTCGAATTTTTGTCTGCCAATGTGAAATTTTAACGAGTTCTCTGAAAAATGATATCTCCCTGAATCCTTGTCAATTAATGACGTACTGGACATTTCATGCTCATATGAGACTTATGCAAAATCCAAAATCATTCATAGATATTCGATATCTGTATACAGATCAAATGACAGTGGATTAATAACAGCAATCTAATAATCTGTATCCGTGAGCTAGATGACTGATAGTGGATTTTCAACTTTGATACGCAGAAAAACTGTCCACATCCCACAATTTAGATGAATGTTACGTTTAACACGCAAAATGCATGATTATTATTGTAAATCTATTTTTCATTCACTTTCAATTCTCATCTAAAATTTTGATAAGTGGTAGGTTTGACGCAGAATTCATCATTGACATTTTTCTCGAGGGGTGGGGGAAGAAGGTATCACCTGGATCCCCTCACTGGGGCTCCCCAATATTACAAATTCTTAAATAGAAAGTAAATGATAGAAACACACTGACCAATAGAACAAAATGAAGATTCTATTGTTTGGGGAAGTGTGAAACTATTCCAACTCTCCTACTTTAGATACGATCATCTTCAGTGTCAAGCTATCACGCTGAACAAACGATCAGGATCCATGGAAGAGTGATAGACGATCAAAAGCTGTTCAATAAAATAGCGAGTTCTATTAGGAGTGGTGAGCTGTTAGTTATCTTCGGCTTGCAGGGGTCAGAGCGAGAAGGGAGATGGGAGCAACAAATGAGAGAAAGTGAAATAGATAACACTCGATGGACAATGAGTGATGAGTCTGGGGATGACCAGCTATGCTGCTAAGATCATGGAAAGGGGAACAGCAAACTTACCCTGTTTCTCCACACTTCCTTCTCCTTCTTTTTCTTCCTCCTCTTCGCCATGGTCATCACGTTCTCACGACGATTTGTCAACAGAAAACATTAGTGTCTTGTTTTTCATCCCCTCTAACACAGAGTTTTTCCGTAGCTAAACTTCAGTCTGCTTTCTAACATCATCCAAGTTGTTCTAAGCAACACTCCGTGTTGGGGAAGCATGTCTGACCAAAAATAAGCTTTCTTCCCCAATTGGGAGGAAGCTGATCAGGTTATGTGGGTTTATCTGACCTTCAGGATCATCAGGAATGGAGATGATTCAATAATATGGATGCGTTCGAGTGAAGATGGATAATAGTCATTCATCGAATACAGAAGATAATCATGGCTTAGCAAGCAAGTCAATTTTCGTGACAGGTCAGCCATCAAATAGCTACATCTACTGAGCATTTCTCCATCAATTATGAAAAAATGAACTAACAATTACTAGCAGCCTATTTTGTAATATAGTAGATAAACATTGCTAATTTATTGTATTTTAATCGCACTTCGTGATGGAAAACAAAATTGAAAGGAATAGTTTTCATAATTATCGATATCATTATCAATATTTTTCAAAATTTATTATATCTCAGGAACGGAGCTGGTCCGTTCAACTATTCATAATAATTTTTCCCAGAACGAGACTAACACAGACCTAATTTGATCATTTTTTGTCGATTTGATCTTGAAAAAGCTGAGAAAACTCAGAAAAACGTTGGAGAACTCTAGGAGAACAAAGATTTTTGGTGTATAATTGGAGTTTTTTCTTGAAATCCGTACTTGTGCCTCTTGAAATACGTGCGCCTCTAGAAGGCCTTCTGAGCATTCATGCCAAATTTTAACGTGTTTGGTTTAGTAGATTCTTATTTCTGTTGATTATTGATGAGTGAGTAAGTGAATGAATCAGTGCCATTTCGCTCATATGTATTGTAACGCTCCTTGGGGGGGGGGGGCAGATTCTATTTGAGCAATGCCCCAGATGGAGACATCACACATATTATAAAAAATCTTATACTGAGTCCTCGGTGTTATAACCTCAAACTTATAAGTGTGTGAATGAACAGAACACTATAGAACACCAGATTGAGAGAGTCAGTACAAGATTTAATACAATCGTTCAAATCGCAGGTGGCATAAACTCTTGTACACCCTTGATTTGTTTAATGACTGATTGTGTGAGAATAATGTTCTTTTGCAAGTGTAGGTTGTATAGTGTAGCAATTGCTAGACACTAGACTCGGTGACCTCAGATTATTACCTGTGTTGAAGACAGTATATAAAATCAAACAGGTCGAGCAAAAACCTCGATGCATATACTTTGCGGGATTTTGCCTCTAATAAATTTTGAAGGTCTAGGATAGGTTCGATAAACCAAATGTCATTCAGAAAATACTTTGAGGACAGAATCTTTTCGAGGTTTAGGCTCTATCGTGTGATTTTACCACTGCAGCTGCTTCTGCTCTGTAGTAGGAAATTTATTCCTAAGTTGAAGTTGGGCACAGATAAAAGCTGATATATTAGCAGGTAAGGACAGAGAATATATGATCTCGATCTGACCCCACTCAATATTTCCACTTAGATATGTTCCTTTATCCAGATTTGGATCAATTATTTCAACGATCGTCTTTGATCGGTACCTAACAAGTACAAACGTGCCAGGCACAATATATAAAGGGCTAAAGAGATAATCGAACTCAGGAAACAGAATATCAAATTTTAAATATAATGAGCAATAATAATAATTGACAAACAATGCAGTTTCAGGATTTGATGGACAGGTTTTGAATAATTTAATGTCGACAGACTTAATTGAATTTGTGCTATGATGATTGGCTATTATGCACGTTCTTTCTACAAAGTTTAAAAATTCTTATAGATAAATTAAAATTCTAAATGATTTAACCAAAAAATATCACAATATTTGAACCTTAATCAGGGTCGTGGTTCAGGCAGATAAGGACAGTTAGACGACCACAAAAATTTACAATTCTAATTCAGTACGATTATACTATTAGCGCTTTTGACGTGGCCATTACTATTTAGCGAAGTAAAATTGAAGTAATTTCTGTACTCTTTCGAAGCGAAGGGTGGAGCCCCATGAAATAAAAAGAGAACTCACGTGATCCATCTTGGCATAGTGGTTTCTTCAAATTAATTTATAATCGGTGGCTCGTCCAAACTTCAGTTTTCAGCACGTGGGGATTTCTTGAAATTAATTATTTCCTTCATCAAATGAATAATGAACAATGAAATTTTAGATTCATAGAAGCGATCAATTGATAGAATAATTTACAAATATAACAAGTAATATCGCCTCAAGTAATGGGCTAACAATTAAAATACATAAATTGAACGAACAAGTATCTTACTAGAAAATGGTAACTTTTTTTAATTAAGGTCTTTATGGTGAAGGCATCAAAAGGGAAGTAGTGTCTCGTTTTTCCAAAACTTTTGGCTGAGCAGTTCCGTCTTACTTAATTTGCATAGAAAATCTGCAATTGGTAGAATGACGTATACATTACGTCAGAGATGAGTAAGAGAATAGTTCTTTTTTACAATAAATAAACTTAAATTATCTGCCTTCATTAGTAAATAAATTTTCTACATATTTCCCCTTATACAACGTACAATGTGTTACCGCATATGATAAGACCTTTCTAGTCGCTGATAAACAAAAATAGAATATCATGTTTGAATATCATCCCTTTTACTTTCCTTGCCCCATTACCATAGGTAAGGAAAGTACAGTATTGCTTTCCGAAAAAAATTAAGGTACCCCAATTTCTAAATTTCTATACGTTTCAAGGTCCCCTGAGTCCAAAAAGTGGTTTTTGGATATTGGTCTGTATGTGTGTGTGTGTGTGGTGTGTGTGTGTGTGTGTGTGTGTGTGTGTGTGTGTGTGTGTATGAGTGTATGTGCGTATGTGTACACGATATTTCATCTCCCAAAACGGAATGACTTGAAATTTGGAACTTAAGGTCCTTACACTATAAGTATCCGACACGAACAATTTCAGTCAAATGCAATTCAAGATGGCGGCTAAAATGGCGAAAATGATGTCAAAAACAGGGTTTTTCGCGATTTCCTCGAAAACGGCTCCAACGATTTTGATCAAATTCATACCTAAAATAGAAATTGATAAGCTCTATCAACTGTCACAAGTCCCATATCTGTAAAAATTTCAGGAGCTCCGCCCCATCTATGCAAAGTTTGATTCTAGATTCCCAATTATCAGGCTTCAGATACAATTTAAACTAAAAAAATCGAGTGGAAAAGATTGAGCATGAAAATCTCTACAATTGATGTTTTGTAACATTTTCACCTAAAATTGAAAATAAGCTCGAAATTCCAGAAAATGTGATTATCCAATTGCAAACTGTTGGTAAACTGTTGATTCTATTGAATGATTCACTATGAAGAGATAGCAGACCTCGTATGTCTCCAGCGTTATTGTCCTGTCACCAGCTGACTCAGATCTTTGTTTATAAGTAGACTTGAGATGCGTCAGGTGATCAATTCTCATAACGGCAAGGAAAGTTGTGTGAGTGCGCCACACCAGATTTTTTGGTTTTATTCTTCCGACCTATGATTGGCCTCAACGGATCACAGAATAATATTATCATATAATATTAACATTTCATGCAAAAGATTCTTATTACAATCATAAATAACAAAAAAATGAGTATTACTATTCTCATCAGTGATAATGCTTGTATCATGATATTGCTCGCTTTTATAATATTTAACATGTTGTACATTCCCATTAATAAGTTATTTTAACAATAATAAATATATTTTTTATTTTGAAACTCTTATCCTTTCTACAATAATTATTGGTTTTAGAAGCTATTATATCAGAATATTAGTAAAGCCTGTGATAATTATTCAGATTTTTGAAATAGATTATTTAAGTGAATTATAGATATATCGAATATTTTTTATGCACATCTTTTTATGGGAATATATTTTGTGTTTTATGTCAGCATACAAACTCATAGAATTTTTTATTATATCCTAACTCATCTCGTGATATACAGTTTGAGCTGTTTTAATACCAACAAATATTTAGCAGCACTCAAAATTATTGAATCGAGTAATATCAATCTTATTCTGAGCACTCAATATTTATCATCCTTTGATGATATTCATTTCATCTACCAGAACAAGTATATTGAAAAATTATATTAATAAGGTTCCAGTTATATCATATAAGGATCCAGAGAGCTTCAAGAACTGGCGCTGTAAGTTCTAAGGAATTTTAAAAGGGTATATTGGTGAATACCTGTATTCACAACGAGCGTTTTAAGAATCAACTAGAAACAACTATAGTTGGTCCTGATTATTCTCTAGTGGTACATGGTTACTGATAATCAGTCATTAAATATTCTTTTAATTTCCTTACTGGTATTCTTCAAGAACTTCATAGAAGCAGCGGTAAGGATTATCAATCACCAGTCCTTGAACCTTATGGTGATTATTGTATTTATAAAATTCATGTTTCTACCACTGAGCTAGAGCTGAGGTTTGAACCCAGTAATTTTGCGAGCCGGACGGCCTTAATTTTTTGTGAATTTATTCGCAAAAGAGGGAATTTAGAGACTGCTCTTATAAATATCAGAAACATCGTATTATCTGTGAAGGATTTACAATCCACAACTTCACACAATGGCACCCAACCAGTGGAGCGTGATGAAAAGCTTACCTACTCAATCTTACTATCAATGATTAATGAAATTATTGATAAAACTGAAAGCTGCAAGAAACATAATCTGAAGTTGATTCGACAAGATATATCTGATAATCTATTGTAAGTTCTGGCTAAAATAATTGAGTTGCTCTTCAAATTAAAATTTTTCAAGCTGCATAAATACAGACAAACTGTATCACACGAGTTTGATAACATAATTCTCATAATAGAGAAAAAATTGGATGGAAATTTCCATAAAAGTCTATAGTAAAATTTTGATTTTGATTTTTTGAATCTAGATATTGTATGCTGACCAGGGGTATAGATTATTTGAAATATAATCGCATAGCTATTAGTAAGGAAGATAAAACCCTACCTAAAATTTTAAGAACTATATTAGCGTAATCTATCTATGTTGATAAGCGTACCTGTATCACTCGAAGGTCTTTTTGTAATATATGTACATGACACTTGAAATTTTTAACACTACACAATTTTATCCAGAATAGGCACTATCACTGAATCCATTTTAATATTCCTGAGACTTGGCAACACACTGGGCTATTTACTCAAAGTATTCCATAATAACGTCACCATGAACCAGTCGCCAGCTAACTCGCAAATTTCCTACTTCAGCGACCACCCCCAAAACTATGCAGCTACGACACTGGCCAATCAACAACCACAGGACAATGTCGCGGAGACCCCACGGGAGAGAGAAGGAGGCAGTGTATGCTCCATCAATTTCGACCCGCAAAACTGGCCCATTTGTCTTCCACTAGGATTGATAACGTCGTCGATGTGATAAATCAGGATGAGAGTCCAACTGGCAGAGATGAGGGAGCGAGGGCGTCCAACCCGGTGCCGGCGTCTCCGCAGATCGCTCCAAGCGTCGCCGAAGGAACGGAGAATGCCGCTACCCAATCGCCATCCGATATCGCCAGTCAACCGCCATCCGCAATCACCAACCTAGAGAAACACAACACCACATTGGACTCTTCAGTCGGTTATATTACCAATCTCATAGCAAATGATTCTACAAACGAACTCAAACTCATACTCAGTCAAATCTTAGCAAGCCAAAATAACAACACTAAAGCCATCCAGGATAAAGCGGAGGAAAATACCAAAGCTGTACAAGAGGAGATCAAAACGGTCAGACAGGATGTCAAAGCCGTACAAGGAAGTGTGGAAAAAATGGAAGAAAAATTTTCTAACTTCAAAGAGGAAGTGAGAAATATAATTGATACCAAAATAGATACACAATCTGCAGTCATCAAAAAGTTAGAAACTCGTATAGATGACGTTACCTGTCAAATAAATGAGCGGTTGGATGACGTACCAAAGGAAGTTGAAAAACAGGTGAGCATGTTGGGTAAGGAGCTAGGCACCACTATCATGGGAACTGTCATGGAAAGGGTGTTAGAAAATAAGGGCGAGATAGAGTCGAAAGTGGAAGAAAATAACAAGAAAATAATAGAGATAGTTAAAGAGCAGAGTAACGTGCAAACAAGTATAGAAAACCTAAGAGAGGAGGGGACACAATCAAGAGAGAGATACGGCATGTTAGAGAATGCCATAGGCGGACAACAGTTGAAGCTCACCGGATTGTACGATGAAGTGAATAAAAACAAGAAAATTATGAACTATAAATGGATCGCAAGTGAAGAACGAGTCTCCAGAATAGAGACGCGTATGGAAAACATCCCAGTCAATCGGACGCATTATACACCGACGGAAGCAGTAAACGGCACTCAACTCTTCCAAAGTCTTGGAAAATTCGATAACTCCCACCGTCACATGCAACCCAGACCATTTATAGATCAAATAAAAGCTACTCAGGAATTGATACCCACCTCTTGGTTAGTATGGCGCTTCCAACTGTCCAGTCTATTACTCGGCGAACCACTGATGTTTTTCCAGAGCCGGATGCGAGATATCAATAGCCTGGAGGACTATGCTGGAATAACACTCGATATCCGAAATACACTGAAAATATTAGCAGAGGTCAATCGTTTGAAAACAGTTCTAGAAATAGATCTCCATATTACAATAACAAACAACATGATAGAGGAGCACATTATAACAGCAGACATCATTGGTATAGAAATAATAAACAGAAAATAACTTTCACAAATCAAGAAGTAAATTTCACAAAACAGGACGAAAATAATCAAAATAGTAACATAGCAAATACATCATATACAGTGGCATGCACAATAAAAACAGACCAACAACAACCTACAGTAAATCAACCACCAGAACAAATCCACCACCGCACCAGCCCGCCACCAAATAAAGAAGCCAAACATACATCAAAATCAATCTGCAAAAAGCAACCCATATTAAGTCTACTATTTCCCCCCGAGGATCTACCACCAGTAACCAGCCCACCACCGAAAATAACATGCAGCATTAACACGGAAATAATTAGAGAATCACCAATAATAAAATCTGAAAATGAAATACCACCTCCATACACTGAACCTGAACCCCAGCATGCAATAACCCCACAACCTACCCGGTTTGAACAGCCACCACCCAAGCATCATTGGATTGACCCGCAGCACACTAGGTTCAAGGGGCAAACCACCACCAAGGCAAGCCAAAAGTGTGACTGGCAGGACGACGTCGGAGTGAACCCTAGAGTCCAACACTGCAAGGCCCAGAGGCGGAAAGTCAGGCGGAAGAAAAAGAAGTACCGCGCGCGACGATGGAGGCCGCATGCACGTTTCAAACGCCCGAGGAGGATTCCGGACCAAAACCAGGATGGAGGACCGGAGATCGACGGCATGCATCCGCGGCACATTCGCTTTAAAGCAGAAGATCAGCGATGTGACCGGCAAAATGGACATAATAAATGGAATGAAACTGGAGCTACTGGAAGGACTAATATGGATTCATACAGGGATAAAAACGGAACTGAAAGGAAAACTACGATTGAAACATGCATGGATGATAATAATAAAGTAGACTACGTATTGAGTTGATGAAGGATAAACAGTGTTTAAGAAGAGTAAAAGAAATAAGAAATTATAATAAGAGAGTGAAAGTACCTGACTATTACATGTTGAGAGATTATATTGTTCAAGAAATGATAAATGTTCTGATGTATTGTATACTACTTGTTATGGCTGTGACATTGATAAAGGACTGCGTTGTAGGTATGATAGAAAATATTATGTTGTTGTTATTAAAAGAATCTATCATTGAGGATAGGAAAGGTAATATTATAAAAATAGTTATTGTTGTGAGCCTACTAATTTATAACGAACTGAAACCGAGAATATTAAATGAAAGTGAGAGGAAAAATGCATTAAGACTACAAGATGATTGGAAAAAGAATGGATTGAAATATATTACCATTAGGGAAGCTAAGAACTGTTTGAAAAGGTATACATGATACCGGGGTTTTATATTTATGAAGGATAAATCATCATCAGGACAGCCTCATCTATAAATAACAACCGGACAGCAGCAAACCAAATTTAACTTGGTGGGAAAATATTTCTAATCTCAAACGTATTATCGAGACAATAAGCGATAAGAAAGTAAACAATAATATTTGGATTCACTGAACCTACCTGTCAGTAAATACGTACCAAACGAACGCCAGGCAACACACTTATTTAGCAGACGAGTATTCACTTCGACCAGCATACCTGAAAATAAAGAAAGAACAAATTTAGAAACCATCTTTAACACCATTCTTACTAATGAAACAAGTGAATAAATAACTTCCAATTTAAAAACCAACTTACCATTGTATAACTTGTAGACATCAAAATGGCGACAAGTGATGAACCGAAGCCAATGGAAACCAGCTGTCCACTACGAAAACCCGAGTATTCAATGCCTGATAAATCGCCTAAGTTGACACCCCCAAGAAAGGCTCAAGTGTCATATAAATGTGAATTGCATGTAGAGATATTATAAAAATATTATATTATTATTATTTATGTATAAACTAATTGAGAAAATCACTAAAATTATCCGCCAAATGATCAAACCGCATAGTTACCACCAAAAGCATTAAGCCAAAGTCTCAATGTATTAGATGAATAAGAAGTTCTTGTTGATGAAACTTACCAAAGATTATCCTTTAAAATATTCATTATATGACAGCAAAGCCCAAATTCTGCAAGAGAATGAAATAAAATGTACAAGTCACTGTTCTATGTTGAGGGAGAAAAAAATATTATATTCTGCAAGTCAGAGAATTACCAGTTTGTTAGGTTGGCAATGATTTTGCACCAACGTTCAAATGTGCTTCTGGCCTGAGGGCGGAGCGTGGATTAGAAAAAAGATTTATATTGTGTATGGAGGAGGAGATAGTTTTATTTGTGTTTTGTGTGTAGAAGGAGATTGGCCGATGTAAGGCGTATGTATTTGAATTGAATTTATTTATTGTTGTATATGTTGTTGAATTGTTAGGAGGTAGAATTCTCAGTAGATTTATTAACAGACTTTGTAACATGTATGATTTCTGATCCAAAACCAACTGGATCATAGAATTATATTATATTCTCGAATTGTCGTTTTAAATCAGAAATCAGAGGGCGTATTGTGTCACGTGGTAAATTAATACCACCAAATATTTTAAAATGAACCAATGAAATATAATAGAACTATAAAATTGGAAAGAAGGTTAGACCTAGTCAAAGGATAAATCAACTCAAATCAAGTATTATTAGCGATTAGGAGTAATAGCATTATCAACAATGATAAGAAAACATGTATAATTGTGATTAATAATTATGAGAACCCATTGGTAAGATCAAAAAATTATAAAGCGGCTTACTTATTATTGGCGGATTATAAAAAATAAAATGCATGAACATTGAGGTTAGAGTTATTTGTTTACATTTTGAAAAGAATTAGTCGATCTTGGATAAATCGATAATTATTAGAATCAATACTGAGCGAACCAGCTGATTATTCGATCAACCCATATGACAGGTTGAATTATATAAAATTTACTCATAAAGGATATATTATGTATACTAAAGGAAGTCGATGTGTAGAAATACGAACACCCATTATTTTTGTATAAATATTATTATAATCTAAAAAAGCATGATAAATCAAGAGTATACAAAACTCATATAAAGAAAAACTAAATGTATTAACATCGCATGTTAGGATTTATTTATGAAATCAATTTAAGATAAACACTCCATACATTTGTATAAAAATTCTTTTTTAGTTAATTTTTTCTATTATAAAGCCGAGGAAGCCCTGATTCCCAAGGCAACCAATTGCATTGAGTTTATTAAATTGAAGGCCAATCAGAGAGTAGCTTACAGAATTATTCGTGGAAGAGACAAATTTTTCTAAAAACCTCCTTCTTCTGGCTTAAGATCCCGACCTGAGAGGATGCACATGGAGTTTAGGGTTCTTTCTTCTTCCTTTTAAAATTTTAAAACTATTAAGCCAAACCCTTTTTTAATGTAAAGTATTTGTATTGAATGTCAATTATCTGTGAACTCAGTGCTGTCAAAGAGTTCGTAATTTGTAAAGATTCCCATAAAAATATCTTTAATTCGAAAGAAACTTATAAAAATCTGGATCACGCGTTAGCCCAGCAGTGACGAAAAGGAGCCTACCTAATTAATTATTGGAAATAATTAATTCAATCCACGAGACCATCTAGAACTTCAGTTCAGTGAGTGATAAGTCGAACGAGCTCGTTTTTCTACGTTCAGTGGGGTAATTAATAAAAAAGCGCTATTCAAATTAACTTGAATTAAATTAAAAATCACCACGTGTTGAATAATATCACATAGTTCATAAGAACATTTTATAAATTATTTAATATATGTAGGAAGCTTACTTCCACGCACGGCCCGAATTCATACAAATCCCTGAGATCTCATGTTTGAATATTAATTTATTAATTATAATTTTGTTAATTGAACAAAGTATATCATATCAAACTTATAGACCGAACAGGTTTTTATTTGCAGAATTTTGTATTGATTGGAAGTATAAGTACCAGTATTAAATATAATATATTTATGAATTTGAAACTCACTATTGTGAATATTAGCAAAGCCTGTGATAATTATTCAGATTTTTGAAATAGATTATTTAAGTGAATTATAGATATATCGAATATTTTATGCACATCTTTTTTATGGGAATATATTTTGTGTTTTATGTCAGCATACAAACTCATAGAATTTTTTATTATATCCTAACTCATCTCGTGATATACAGTTTGAGCTGTTTTAATACCAACAAATATTTAGCAGCACTTAAAATTATTGAATCGAGTAATATCAATCTTATTCAGAGCACTCAATATTTATCATCCTTTGATGATATTCATTTCATCTACCAGAACAAGTATATTGAAAAATTATATTAATAAGGTTCCAGTTATATCATATAAGGATCCAGAGAGCTTCAAGAACTGGCGTTGTAAGTTCTAAGGAATTTTGAAAGGGTATATTGGTGAATACCTGTATTCACGACGAGCGTTTTAAGAATCAACTAGAAACAACTATAGTTGGTCCTGATTATTCTCTAGTGGTACATGGTTACTGATAATCAGTCATCAAATATTCTTTTAATTTCCTTACTGGTATTCTTCAAGAACTTCATAGAAGCAGCGGTAAGAATTATCAATCACCGGTCCTTGAACCTTATGGTGATTATTTGTATTTATAAAATTCATGTTCCTACCACTGAGCTAGAGCTGAGGTTTGAACCCAGTAATTTTGCGAGCCGGACGGCCTTAATTTTTTGTGAATTTATTCGCAAAAGAGAGAATTTAGAGACTGCTCTTATAAATATCAGAAACATCGTATCATCTGTGAAGGATTTACAATCCACAACTTCACAGTGTGTGTGTGTGTGTGTGTGGTGTGTGTGTGTGTGGTGTGTGTTGTGTGGTGTGTGTGTGTGTGTGTGTGTGTGTGTGTGTGGTGTGTGTGTGGTGTGTGTGTGTGTGTATGAGTGTATGTGCGTCTGTGTACACGATATTCATCTCCCAATTACGGAATGACTTGAAATTTGGAACTTAAGGTCCTTACACTATAAGTATCCAACACGAACAATTTCAGTCAAATGCAATTCAAGATGGCGGCTAAAATGGCGAAAATGTTGTCAAAAACAATGTTTTTCGCGTTTTTCTCGAAAACGGCTCAAACGATTTTGATCAAATTCATACCTAAAATAGAAATTGATAAGCTCTAAAACTGTCACAAGTCCCATATCTGTAAAAATTTCAGGAGCTCCGCCACATCTATGCAAAGTTTGATTCTAGATTCCCAATTATCAGGCTTCAGATACAATTTAAACGAAAAAATCGAGTGGAAAAGATTGAGCATGAAAATCTCTACAATGATGTTTAGTAACATTTTCACCTAAAATTGAAAATAAGCTCGAAATTCCAGAAAATGTAATTATCCAATTGCAAACTGTTGGTAAACTGTTGATTCTATTGAATGATCCACTAGTAGCAGACCTCGTATGTCTCCAGCGTTATTGTCCTGTCACAAGCTGACTCAGATCTTTGTTTATAAGTAGACTTGAGATGCGTCAGGTGATCAATTCTCATAACGGCAAGGAAAGTTGTGTGAGTGCGCACACCAGATTTTTTGGTTTTATTCTTCCGACCTATGATTGGCCTCAACGGATCACAGAATAATATTATCATATAATATTAACATTTCATGCAAAAGATTCTTATTACAATCATAAATAACAAAAAAATGAGTATTACTATTCTCATCAGTGATAATGCTTGTATCATGATATTGCTCGCTTTTATAATATTTAACATGTTGTACATTCCCATTAATAAGTTATTTTAACAATAATAAATATATTTTTTATTTTGAAACTCTTATCCTTTCTACAATAATTATTGGTTTTAGAAGCTATTATATCATCGTTTCAAACGTAAGGTCAGTAGTAAAGAGATTCATTTATATCTATAAAAGGCTAATCCCCGACACACTGAAATCACACCACAGCCTAAACTTCTAAGCCTAAAAGTTTGAAATTTTGCACAATTGTTCATGGTAGCCTCAAAACATCCATCAAGAAAGGATTTTCAGAAATTTGCCCCCCTGAGGGAGCTGGGGCCCACCAAAAACTTTGTACTTTTCAACCGCTCATTCCACAGCAAAGTCATGAGGAACTTTTCTGTTCAGCTACGAAAAACAGTTAGATTTATGCAGAAAAATTCCGATCAGGAGAACAGGGGTGTTCAGGAGAACAGTGGTGTTCAGGAGAGGGCTTTTTTCGAAATTTTTTATGTAAAATCACACTACAGCTAAACTATACTTCAAACATGCTAGACGCGCACTAAGAACGGAATTTGAGATATTTGCCTCTATGGATTTCAAAGGATGAAAAAGGATCCTATTAAGTAAGGTTATGAACATGGTAAGGTGATCGCCATATGAAACTGAGATAATAATTGACACATGATATTCTAACATCATTAGAAAGCTTAAAATAATCTTATCAATCAGCCGAATTAATTTTTCGTAAATCGAGAGCTCGAGTACCTATTCTGTGGCACGATCTTGCCAAGTGTGTGTTTCATTGTTGTATTCTTGGCCAGTTCGGTTTGCGCCTTCTATTAGCTGTATATGGAGTCTCATACATTCGATTAGAACAGAACACATATATTTTATTTGGTTAGGAGTTTGTTGATAATAATTTTTTTTTCAAATTCAAATTCTATGCCATCAAAAATCACATTGAAAACTTTCTTAATAGACAACAAGATTACAAAAAAGGTCAAACATATACCTACATTAATGTAGGTATTGTGATGAATCTTTCAAATAGATCTCATGAGAAGAGAGAAAATTGTGATTACCTTTTAAATAAAAGAATTTGCTAAAGGAATAGTTAGCGACCGAGCGATAAAGTTACTTATCAGTACTGTATATTAGATAAGAGTACCGTTCTGTACTGAATATTTTCTAGAAAATTATTCAATAAAATTATAATTATTCTGCAAATAAAGCACGAATTATTTATGAATTGCTCATTGAATTTTGAGGTTACACTTTGTTTACTGCCGATCAGATGTTTAAAGCAGCCTGAACACAGCTGACTGATTCAAAGTATTGTCAAATGTCACGCCAGTTTCACGCAAGGTATAATATCATTTCTAAAAATAAAAACTATCAATAAAGGACCAAGAATTTCGAATAAAAAATAAAATGTATGTATTATCATTGAATTATTTATTACTTAAGAAATTATATTATAATGTCAAGTCTTATTGTAACTAACTAGGTCATAGCATGAAATTATATTATGGTAAAAACTGCAGAAATTAATTATAACAGTCTCAGACATAATAAAAATTGTATAAGAATATTAATTTATTAATTATTACTTCAACTGAACCACATGGTAATTAAATCTCTTTGGCAAGCCTAAGCCAATCATAGTGCATAAAAATAGCACCAAAAAGGTGATCGTTTGAAAGCAACACATGTTAATCTACTATCAGACAACAAACCTGCCTTATCATATACGCTAGCACATGTACATTGTATGAGAGGAACTATGTCTAGAAGATTAAGCAGTTTTAAGAATTACATAAATTGAATTATTATTGTAATTAAGGAATTATATTCTACTGCCTGCCACTGATGTCACGTCTACGTCACAATCGTTCTACCAATGGCAAATTTTTCATGCAAATTATTACATCGAGATTCTCAGAAGAAAGGTCTAGCCAAGAAGCTTAGAGAAAAAGACAGCACTTCCCTTTTGAAATCCTCACCGTTCAGACCTCTCGTTATAGTTACCAAGACTTATTCGTAAAAAATTCTTGTTCGATTTTATATGTTTTATTTGTGAGCCGATATTTTAGGCCAATCTATTTGTTATTGTAAATTTATTTTCATCAATCGATAAAATTAAAAGTTTAAAGTTAAATCATCCCTTCAAACGTAAGGTCAGTAGTAAAGAGATTCATTTATATCTATAAAAGGCTAATCCCCGACACACTGAAATCACACCACAGCCTAAACTTCTAAGCCTAAAAGTTTGAAATTTTGCACAATTGTTCATGGTAGCCTCAAAACATCCATCAAGAAAGGATTTTCAGAAATTTGCCCCCCTGAGGGAGCTGGGGCCCACCAAAAACTTTGTACTTTTTAACCGCTCATTCCACAGCAAAGTCATGAGGAACTTTTTTGTTCAGCTACGAAAAACAGTTAGATTTATGCAGAAAAATTCCGATCAGGAGAACAGGGGTGTTCAGGAGAACAGTGGTGTTCAGGAGAGGGCTTTTTTCGAAATTTTTTATGTAAAATCACACTACAGCTAAAACTGATTGGCCTACAGACTTAAAATCTTGCACAAATATACTTCAAACATGCTAGACGCGCACTAAGAACGGAATTTGAGATATTTGCCTCTATGGATTTCAAAGGATGAAAAAGGATCCTATTAAGTAAGGTTATGAACATGGTAAGGTGATCGCCATATGAAACTGAGATAATAATTGACACATGATATTCTAACATCATTAGAAAGCTTAAAATAATCTTATCAATCAGCCGAATTAATTTTTCGTAAATCGAGAGCTCGAGTACCTATTCTGTGGCACGATCTTGCCAAGTGTGTGTTTCATTGTTGTATTCTTGGCCAGTTCGGTTTGCGCCTTCTATTAGCTGTATATGGAGTCTCATACATTCCGATTAGAACAGAACACATATATTTTATTTGGTTAGGAGTTTGTTGATAATAATTTTTTTTTCAAATTCAAATTCTATTGCCATCAAAAATCACATTGAAAACTTTCTTAATAGACAACAAGATTACAAAAAAAGGTCAAACATATACTGTACCTACATTAAATGTAGGTATGCATTTTATTTTTAGCACGACCAGAAAAAGGCAAACCTTAGCCGTGAGTTCATTCAATATAACTCATTGAATATAATATAATATGACTTACAATATATTTTTTTTGTTAATATTTTGTGAATGAAATGTACGAGTTGATGAGAGATGTGAGTAATTCCTTATATTTGATCCAAATGGTTAATAGTCGGGGTTACTGCAATCAAAAGTTTTTCATTCTGTAGCTAATAAATTTCATACATATTTTTGAATTGAATTGAATTACTACTGTAGAACGTACTGATTCATTGATTGTCCATAATGTATCCAGTGTCCATAGTGGAAGTGATTATTTGTGACAAAATTAATGGCTTACTGGTCCCTCATAGAATTTATAGTATTCCTGGTGGTTGAGCCTGTCTTTTTTCAGCGTTGACTATCAATAATAAAGCTTTACTTACAACTAGCCTACCAGGCGAACTTCGTACCACCAAAAGGTCAATGTATCTCATGTCACACTTGACTTTATTTGGTGAATCATGAAATTCATCTGACAATCAATATATTTATTTACATCTCAATACGGACTTCCTACGTGCTTAGCCATGCAGCATTTATTATTCCGAAAACATATTCTACTCAATCAATTGGTAGTAGTAATATCTATCAGTAAAGTGTTGAATTAAAAAAACATAAAAATAGGTTAAATCAGTGTTTCAGGAATAATTCAATGTTTTCATAGTTGTTGATTGTCAATAGATGGTCCAGGAAATAAATATGCGATGTACGATGAATCACACAGAATTCCATAATCTTTCCATCTCCAATTTGAGGATGAATTTAAGCTATAAGCTAAATTCAAAATTTTTAAATTATTTTTTCATTCTTCAGTAATTAAGGATGCAATACTTACCCATGAAACTTTCTTTCATGAGGTGAATATTTTTTCCAACATTTTCCAGATTTTCAATGATAGGGAAGTGATAATTATTTGTATAGGTCTTCTAAGAAACGATTATCTACAGCTGGTACCAATCAACTACACTAACTTCAACTCCAAACTACCGTTTCAATACCAGTACATAATTTATCACAGGGTGACGTGTTTATTATACAGCTGGTAACTTCAGATTGATGCTCAATGGTTGAGTTCAAAGCCACTGATCGGTGAGTGAACGATGAAATCGGTGAGTGAACGATGAGATCGGTGAGTGAACGATGAGACCGGTGAGTGAACGTGGCTCTGAACGAACCACTGTTTGGTCGTTGAACGATGCATAGACTCACATGCAGCAATACTGTACTTGGAATTGAAATCGGCCATTGAGGGGACAACCAGGAAGATTATTTCATACTAAAGATCTTGGAGATCTTTGTGATCTATAATATCACAAAAATATATATATTATATAATATCTCGCGCTAAAATACCTCAATTGAACCTTTAATTTCAAGTAAGAGCATTTCATTGGGAAGGCATAGGCAAGGTGCGTTTATACCTCTTCAAGGTCTTTGATCTAACTGATAAAAAAATACGTCATATCCGGTTCGTTCACTGATCAGATAATCGTACTTTCCACCGATGGAAAAGAGCGTAAAATAGAGAAGCTGAACATTGTAAAGTGGTAAATTGCAAACCATTCATATGTGGTGCGGTATATTTGATATGTACTGGAGCGGTTGCTAAAATCCCTATTTTGCAAATAAATTTGCAAAAAGTTAAGGCCGTCTGGCTCGCAAATATGCTGGGTTCAGACCGCAGCTCTAGCTCAGTAGTAGATGCATGAATAATCCAAATATAATTAATCACCACAGGGTTCAATGACTGGTGATTAATAATTCTTACCGCTGCTTCCGTGAAGTTGTTGAGCAATACCAATAAGGAAGTCAAAAAGATAGCCGGTGACTGATTATCAGTAACCATGTATCCAATCGAGAAAAATGAAGACCAACTATGGTTTTTTCTAGTTGATTTTTAAAACGCTTGTCATGAATACAGGTATTCACCAATTTACCCTCCCGAAATTCCTTGGAACTTACAACGCCAGTTCTTGAAGCTCTCTGGATCCTTATATGATATACTGTAGACTTATTAATATAATAATTCAGTAAGATTTTTCTGGCTGACTAGTGCGACTATCATCAAAGGATGACAAGTAATAAATGCTCTGAATAAGATAAGATCAATGTTAATTGATTCACTGATTTGATATGCTGCAGAAGATTTTTGCTTGGTATCAAGACAGCTCGAACTGTATATCACGAGATAAATTAGGAAATAATAAAAACTTCTAGGATTTTGTATGCTGACATAAAACATGAAATATATTCCCATAAAATAATATATATAAAATATTCTTATATCTATAATTTTCTTCAAATAATTAAATTTTCTAATATTTTAATAATTATCACAAGGTTTATTAGCATTCACAGTTGTGAGCTGTAAAAATATGTATATTCTCAATACTAATAATTATATAGACTTCGAGTCGGTTCAGAACTAGACAAATTGGAACCTGTTCAATATATAGATTTACTAGAACATACTTTAATCAATGAACAAATAATAATTAATAAGAATAACAATTTTATATCTCAGGGTTTATGAGTTCGTGCTGTGCATGGAAATAAGCTTCCTACATATATCAATAAATTCATGAACGAGTTTTTATAAGTTATATGATAGTAGTCGACATGTTGCAAATTTCTTAAACTTGAATAAATGTATATAGTGCTTTAATTAATTCCCCAATTCACTGATAAAGGCCGGCTAATGAGCTCATTAGAACTAATACACTCACAGTCACAGAACTCTCTCTTGGTTATGTTGAGTGAGTAAACGTGTGTTTAGTTCGGCTCCGTCTTCTAATAGATATTTCGTAGGGTTATACAGTTCAATTCACTAGAAATTATACATCAAGTTATTCAGTTTCTCGAGCTAAATTCAATAGTGAAATTATATTTTCGATTAACTCACACTCTTTTTATTTATCTTGAAAAAACATTCCTAATTCTTCAGTTCACCTTCTCGCCTATAAAAGTGTAAATCCACCTAACGGTACACGATGGGTCGACCGAACAGAGGCACACCGAAGAATGAGGTCAATGCTCCGAAGCCAGCTATTTCTGGAGCATTGTCCGAAGAGACCCTCCTCATTATTCGACAGAAAATCGAAGAGTCTGTCCACAGTGCTGTTTCAATGGCTGTGAAGTCTATTTTCGAGGAACTTCAGGCATTGAAGGAGGAGAACAAACAGCTGCACGATAGAATTCGTGAGCTGGAGGTGTCTTGTCACCTAAAAGTCGACGACCTCGAGCAATATGGGCGCCGACATTCTATACGTATTTTTGGGATCCTGGAGAGCGACAAAGAAGACACGGACCTGCTGGCGCTCGATGTCTTCAACAAGAAGCTGAACGTGCCCGTGACTCTGGCGGATGTCAACCGCTCGCATCGCGTTGGAAGGCGTCAACCACCTCAACAAGGGCAAGCTAAACTCAAGGACCGACCCATCATAGTTCAACTCTGCAGCTACCGGACCAGGAAGATGATCTTCGATGCTAAGAGGAAGCTGAAGGGTTCTGGCGTCACCATTCGCGAGGATCTGACTGTGGAACATCTCAAGATCCTCAATGCTGCGGCCTACCGTCATGGGCACAGGAATGTCTGGTCATCTGACGGGAGGATTAAGATCTCTATCGGCGAGGGAGGATCCAAGAGGGTCCACACAGTCGAGAGGATGACCGACCTTCAAAAAATAAAGGTAAATTAAATCATTTCAGGATTCGATGACTAAGGTGCCCTTCACTACAATAATAGGAAATTTGTATTAATAGATTTCACAGTAGATATACCTTGGCATTTTTCATGAGCTGTCTTTCTGTTCTATAGATGAATCTTTCCACTACTATTTATGATTGTATACAAGGCAATTATTTCAAATGGAAGAGATCCACATTTGTTAATACTGATTAATAATTTATCTTGATATTAATTCCCAAAACTACATTCAATGCATCAACTACTTTACTCCAGAGGGTACTAAGAAAATCATTATCTCTATTCTTACTAATAATTACATCTCTTACCAAAATTATTTCCATAATTAATAATTTTCGAAATGCTGAATTTCAATTAAATTGGATTATTAACATACATTATAGATATAGATGTAATCTATAGGTATAGATAGTAATCTCTTCTATATTAGGTGTACATAATGATATCTTCTACTATTGCCACAGCTCGAACAATAGAAGCTAATGTGTGAAGAGTTATTGATAGAACAGAGGGGTGGGTTGTCTGTTCATATGCTTATAAAGGGGCTGTGCTTCATTTAACGTTATCTTAGACATTCATCACTAAAATATTAAAGTACTCAATTTACTACTTTTATCGTTATTGCAACTCCCAATAGTTGGTTACACTTCTAATACTATATAAAACTATTCAAATTCCACCGTTCAATCCTATTTAAAACTCATCTAAAATAATCTAGCTCTTTCTCAAGTGTCTCCTCTACTTCTTATTTTTCTCACTCATTTCTCTTCTCAATCTTATAGTTATTATGATTACTAGAATATTGTTGTAATTTTGCAATGTGATTTTTGTGAATTTTGTGACTTGTGACTTTTGCAATGATGATTATTATTCTTTTCTATTTTTCTTCGTCTTCTTCCTCTTCTTCTTCTCCTTCTCTTTCTTTTTCTTTTCTTCTTCTTCTTCTTTCCTTGATTAATCCAAGATCACAATACGATGTTCTGTTTCTTATTCTATAGTTCAATTTCATAAGCTCTTCTCAATTATGCACATTCCTTCTTTCTCTTCTCTTCTTCCCTATTATTATCATTATTTTCCCTGTGATTTTCTCACTAGCTATCCAGCATGTTCAAATGTTTATTTCTCTTTCTATCTCTATTTCTCTTTCTACCTATTTTCTTTCTATCTGATTACTTCCCACTAATATCCATATTTATATTCGGTTCTTTCTCACATTAAATCATACTATTCCTCTTCCATTTTATGCAAATATTATTTATTATCAGTTGTATTATGTATCTTTTCTCAATTGATAACTTTCTTCAAAGATTTTTCGTTTTCCTGCTGGCTTTTTCTTCTCTTTTGCAGTTTTTAATGGATCCATTTCGCTCTATCTCCACCTTGAACACGATCTTCCACTACCGGATTTAATCTCTCTCTATCTCTAATTGGACTCGATCTTCCACCACTGGATTTCATCTCTCTCTGTCTCCACTTGGACTCGATCTTTCCACTACTGGATTCCTACTCGCACAATCTTCACTTTGACTCGATCTTCCACTACTGGATACCTTCTCGCTCTACCTCCACTCGGACTCGATTCTTCCACTACTGGATACCTACTCGCTCTATCTCAACTTGGACTAGATCTCCCACTACCAGTTCTTCCTCAATCTTCATCTTCTTCACCATCAGGATTATTCATCACCATAACTCCACAGATCACAACATCTACATCTTATTGATGTGTTCAGTGAATTTTTTGAACTAGTGATTTTAAAATAGTGAAGGGAGCCGAACTGTCAAGGCATACAGGATGCACTCGAATCAAGAGACTTTTTCATTTAGGTTGAGTTTTATCAGTTTCATCCCCATTTTCCCCGTCATGTGTCGTTCTGAGGTCGGTTCACGATTGGTCTGCTGCTTCCATGATGCCTCTCACTGACACGTCAGCTCGCTCGCCCTCAAGTAGGTATGATTATTTCAATAATAGTAATAATGACGCAGGTATGTTTCTAGCAAATAAGCTCCACTCTTCCAAAAAACTTTTCAAGGCTGCTCACCTTAACGTCCAATCCCTCAGCTGCCACATTGATGAACTCAGAGCAATCTTCCGTTTTCAGGACTTCAATATAATTGGAATTTCCGAATCATTTTTGAAGCCTAGTATTTCATCAAATTTTGTTGCATTACCTGGATATAATCTTTTCCGGAATGATAGATTAAATAAAGCTTGTGGGGGTGTAGCAATTTATGTGAAAGATGGTATCAAAACAAAAGTTTTAATCACATCTAAACAAGAGTATTGTTCCAGACCAGAATTTATGCTACTTGAATTATCCTTATCTAGTACTGATAAATTACTCGTTGGTATCTGTTATCGCCCACCAAAAATAGGTCATTTTACAGATTTCGAAAGTGCCTTGCTTACTCTTATGCCTTGTTATAGCCGTATACTAGTTATGGGGGATATGAACACCGACTTGAACATGACAAATCGTAACTTTGACTACTTTCAACTGACTACTATTTTCCAATGCCTAAACATGACTATTTTACCTCTCGATCCAACTCATCATACTAATGAATCTGACACACTCATTGACCTTCTCATTGTTAGTGATCCTAACGAGGTTGTTCAAGCAGGCCAAATCCCAGTCCCAGCTATTTCTGGACATGATTTGATCTACTGTGTTCTTTCCCATAAGGTACCTAAGCCAGAACAGAGAATTATCACTTATAGAGACTTCAAAAACTTTGATGAAGCCGCCTTCCTGACTGATGTGGCTCAGACTCCATGGCATCAAATTGAAGCGTACCCTCAGTTGATGACATGGTCAAGACTTTCGAGAATTGGACTTTGACTCTGTATGACAAACATGCACCTTATGTGACAAGGAGGATTAATAGAAAACGACGAGTACCGTGGATGACTGAAGACATACTTAAGATGATGGGACGTAGAGACAAAGCACATAGGAAATTCAAAAAGACATTTGACTTGGACAGTTTGATAGAGTATAGGAGCCTTAGAAATAGAGTTAAAAAGGAATTACGGAACTCAAAGATTAGGTACTTGAATTCGTTTATGACAAACAATAGACAAGACTCTAAATCACTTTGGCAGGGAATAAAAGAATTCGGGCTTGGCAAACAGGAATCGAATCCACAGATTGACTTACCATTGAACAATATAAATGACCATTTCGTTTCACACTCTAACCAACGCGACGAAGTTGTCATTGCTAATCATATCGATGATCTTGAAGAGCAGGTTACAAACTTGGATTTACCAATTACTGATCAATTTCATTTCCATCCAATCTCAGAAGAACACACTTTCAGAGCAATTCAACGTATTCATGGTAATGCTACGGGTGTAGACAAAATTCCTATTAAATTTATCAAGAAGATGTTATTTGCTGTTTTACCAACCATTACATATATTTTCAACAAGTCACTTGAAGAAGGCATTTTCCCTGAAAACTGGATGTTTGCTCTGGTTCGCCCTCTAAATAAAGTTCCATCACCCAATGAAGTTGAGGATTTTAGACCAATCAGTATTTTACCTGCATTGTCCAAAGTGCTAGAAAGACTCATTCATGCTCAAGTTGTAAAATTTCTAGACAACAATAGTAAGCTTCATAACTTTCAATCAGGCTTTAGAAAATTCCATTCAACTGAGACAGCTCTGCTTCGTGTCACTGATGATATAAGGTTAGCTATGGACCAAAGAAAATGCACCATCCTCACCCTATTTGATTTTTCTAAAGCATTCGATACTGTTGATCATACAGTCCTTCTGAATAAGTTGGCTATTCTTGGTTTCAGTCACAACTCGTTAGTTTGGTTTAAATCCTATCTATTAGGTAGGAAACAATGTGTATCTGTCGGTGACAATAAGTCTACTTGGAAAAACGTTATGCATGGAGTACCACAAGGTTCAATTTTAGGCCCTCTCCTCTTCACTTTGTATGCTAATGACCTTTCTTCCATTATCAAATTCTCCAGTTCTCATACTTATGCAGACGACCTTCAAATATATTTAAGCTGTCCCATACAAAAATTAATGAAACAGTTGGAATAATGAATCAGGATATCAATTCGATAGTGGAATGGACAAAGAAAAATGGCCTTAAGCTTAATCCCATCAAAACACAACCCATTATAATTGGATATTCTCGTCTTATAAACAATATTGACCTTGAATCGATTCACAAAATTAGTGTAGACGGTAATGACATTCCTTACTGTAGCTCAGTTAAAAATTTAGGCATTATTATGAAAAATACTCTTGACTGGTCAGAACAAGTGAACAAAACTTGTAAAAAGGTATTCTCAGCCATGCATGCATTGAAGAAAATGCACGATATTCTCCCTAGAAACATTAAATTATTATTGGTTCAATCTCTCATCTTCCCACATTTAATGTATTGTAATTCTGTTCTTAACGATATGCAAGTCACTCTGAATGATAAACTACAGCGTTGCCAAAATTATTGTCTACGTTTCGTCTACTCTCTCCAACGCCATGATCATATCACCCCAGCCCACATTGCTAGTTCAACATTAAAGCTTCCCGATCAAAGGCTTTTTCGAATAGTCAAGCTTGTTAGAGATATCTTGAAATACGGTAATCCGAACTTTGTTATACACAGATAAATAAAAAGTTTTTACATGAATAAATTAGGTAATAGACTGAGAGTATTCTAATAATTAAATCTCGATATATGATGCTATAATATGATATACATTTAATTTTTTATGTGAGTTTTGTGTACTCTTGGTTTTCATACTTTTTTAGATTGCAATAAATACTCGTGTAACAATAATAGTTGTCCTTATCTATTTACATAAACCTTCCCTAGTATATATAATATATATTTTGTGAGTAAAACTTATAATTCAATTCGTAATAGTTGATTTAGCAAACAGCTAATTTGTTAGGTATCGATTCAAAAAACTGTCGATTGATCCTAGATTGATTGATGTATTAAATCAAATAAAGCATTCTAACCTCAAAATGTACATGCAAACTTTTATTTTTTGTAATCTACCAATAATAAACAAGCTGCTTTATAATTTTTATTTCTGCCAAAGAATTCTCATTATTGTTGAATTACAATTTTGCATGGTTCTCTTATCGCTTAATAGATAACATGATTTCTCTTTATCATGAATAACATTCGATTTTACTTGAGCAGTACCTTGACTAGGCTATCTATTCTTCCTATTTTACAATTCCATTAAAGCTCAATAGTTTATTTCAAAAGTATTTTGTGGTACTAAAATACCACGTGACAACATAAACAGACATGGCTGAATACGAGGCTGTTTACAAATAATGGACTCCATTATAATTTCAATAAAAAATAAAATGTATTATTGTTAAAATTATTTATTACTCATGAAATTACATTATAATGATGAATGTTGTAGTAAGGAACAAGGTCATAGCATGAATATTGTATAACTGATAAGAGCAGCAAAATTAATTATAACAGTTTCGAATATAATAAGAATTTTATAGAAATATTAAATTATAAATCATTGTTTCAACTGAGTCACATGGTGAATGAATCT
This sequence comes from Nilaparvata lugens, assembly GCF_014356525.2. Lineage (NCBI taxonomy): Eukaryota > Metazoa > Arthropoda > Insecta > Hemiptera > Delphacidae > Nilaparvata > Nilaparvata lugens. Next base: position 35,932,273 of record NC_052507.1, read on the forward strand.
CTTTGGCAAGCCTAAGCCAATCATACGTCATAGAAATGGCACCAAAAGGGATGATCGTTTGAAAGCATCATAATTATATTAATCTGTTATCAGTCAGCAAACTTGCCTTATCATATGCTAGTGCATGTACACTGTATAGGGGAACTGTATATAGAGAATTAAGCAATTTACAAAATTATACAAATTAAGTTAATATTGTAATCAAAGGAATTATATTTTACTGCTTGCCACTGACGTCATGCCTACGTCATAATCATTCTACCAATGGCGAATTTTCATGCAAATTAATTACACAGAGATTCCAAGAAGAAGGTTCTAGCCAAAAGCTTGGAAGAAGGCAGCACACTTCCCTTTTAAAATCCTCACCGTTAAGACCTTGTTAAAAAGTTACCAACGACCTATTAGTGAAATTTTATTCGATTTTTGTATTTTTTCTCTGTGAGCCAATATCTTAGGCTAATTTATCTGTTATTTTTTAAAATTATTCATCAATTGATTGTTCTAGAAAGTCAAATTCAATTATTCCCTAATTTAATTGGTGAAGGAAATATTCAAATAAAATCCCACACGTGCTAAGACCGAGGCCTGGACCAACCACCGATCATACAAAATTGGATCTAAAGCAACCACGACCGCCAAGAGGATTCACGTGAGTTTTTATGTTTTGGGGCCCCAATTTTCGCTTCGAAAGAAAATATAGTGCAGAGAAATATAAAATTTTCTTTGTTGGGCCATTACCCACGCCGACAAGCGCTTATAATCATTAAGATCCTAGATTTTATCTGGTATAGAATTTATAAGAACTTGTAGTTGATTAACTATCCTCCGCTGCCAGAAACACGACCTTGAGTAATTTTAAAAATCTTTTATAATTTGTTTTCATTATATATTTTTTTAAAAGTGTTTAATTTGTCAATTATAAAGTCTGTTGGATCATGCATGGTATCATGCAAGCACAAGCAAATTTCTAATTATTTGTCGATGTTAAACTATTTTCAATCTGTAATCAAAGGTTCAAATCTGCACTGTCAAATTATATATTTTATTATATTATATTTCCACTTTGTCAATTCTGAGTTCAATTATTTCTTAAGCCTGTCAATTATTGTGTCTGACACGTTCTATATTATCAAGAACCGATCAAGTACGATCATTGAAATAATTGGTTCAACCTGGATATTGGAACAGATCTAAGTGGATGTAGTGTGTGGGGCCAGATCGAGATTACCTATTCTCTGTCCTTACCTGCTCATATATCAGCTTTTAACTGTGACCAACCTCGGCTTGGGAGCGAATTTTTCGACTGTATGGCAGATGCAGCTGGAGATAATATAATTTCCTACAATAGAGCATAAAGCCCGACAAGACTCTGTTCTCGAAGTATATTCCGAACGATCTCTGGTCCTTAGTACCCTATCTTAATCCTTCAGAACTTATTAGAGACGCAGTCCCATAGATTAACTACATCGGGGTTTCTGCTCAACCTGTATGATTTTATATGCTGTTTCATCACAGGTAATAGTTTTAAGATATCCGTACTAAGTGTTTAGCGACCGCTACACTACCTCCGAAATTCTTATCATTATACAATCAGTCATAAGAAGAATCACGGGTGAGCGAGTGTTTATGCCTTCCGCGATTCAGACGATTGTATCGAATCTTGTAGTGACTCAGTCAGTCTGGTGTTCACTTAGCGTCCACGCACGCATTTTCAAATTCCTAACCTCAATACTGGGGACTCAGTACAAGATTCGTTATATGTGTGTCGACTTAACCTTGGCGGCAATAGTAATTCTCCAAGAAGAGCTTCACAACATGAAAACATATAAACATTGTCACGTTATTTTTTATAATTAAATAACGATTAGCCTCCTGCTTGGCATCAATCGGTAGAGCATAAGAATATTTTAATAATTATAAAAATCTGATCGTGGTTTTTACTAGGATATAGTCTCATAAAAATCTTTATAGGCCCAGATATGAGCTTCCACAATAATACTGATAATTTATTAAAAATAATATATATATATATATAAAGCTTATATCCTACAGTATTGAGGAATAGAAATAAATCATACACCATAGAAATTTGATACATATTTTAACAAATATCTCAAGAATAGATCAGAGCAAAAATATATAGAGCGACAGAAATATATAATATAACAAGAAACGAAATCAATAAAATATCACAGATTAATATTATTCTTTAAATTCTATAGCACGAAACGCTACCATGTGCTTTCATTTTTATGATCATATGCATTTATTTGCATGTAGCTTCGATATCAACTTGCTGATACTTGTCAACTTGGACGATTCTATTTAGAATCTAAATTTCTTAAGTCAGCATGATAAATTGACAAACTAGTGATCCAAATATATATATATTTAATTCTATAGTTTCTAATAGATTTCTTTGTAATAAATATATTTTTTATCTCAGGGTGCGGGATTCGGCACTTGACGGAATAGATAGATCAATTCATCTAGTGAATCAGAGCTACATTAAATTATTGCAAATTATATTGTAGAAATTAATGATGATATAAATAATGTATTAACAGCCTAGGTCTCAGTCTTCTTTGATTGATGGATCATTTGATATATGTACTGATTCATTACTATCTAATAAGATACCTTTTATACTATCTTTACTTGCGCAAGTATTTACCAAATTCTTAATTTATAAAAAACCCTTTCGACGAGCTAGCTTTGATTCTTATTTAATTTCGAAGCACTGAGGGCGCCCTATCACTATTTCAATATTTTTCACTCACGTGCCAGAATTTTCTATGAGCTGCTGGTGTTGATCCAAACTCCTGGTGGTCCTGGATTATTGTAGCCGGAGTCGTCTCTTCCAAGGGGTTAAAAAATTATTTAAAATGACTTTTGCTTTACATTAGCATCACAAAGTCTTATGAGAAAATTTAGTAATTCAATTTAACTTTAAATTATTAAAAAGGTACAGTAAGGTATTGCGCTCTATAATTTTTGGTGACCGCTCATGGTGCTGGTTGGCAGGCAAGTGGGGAGTTCTCCCTTCTCTCATTCACAATTTCCATTTCTGATTTCTAAATTTACATGAAATTTAAATACTCTATTCCTCCGCCATTCATGGCTCAAATAGACCTTACCAAACTATTAAACTATTACTTATGTTACATCTTTAATGATTTGTATGCCTTCAGGCCGTATCCAAAATTTAAACTGTACAACAATATTTTATAAATTCTTATCATTTGTAGAAATATATACAAATATATTTGAATTGGCTCACTATTGCCGCCTATCAATTGCCACTGTTTGATTGGTGCATGCAAATTATTACAGTATTCATGCGCCTAGTAACCTCCTACTTCCTTAATACATTTAATAATTGTTGTTGGTGTTTTTAATATGCTTTTTACATGCAAAGTAATTTTTTACAGATTACAAGTTGTTTCATATATTACAATAATTAGCCACGTGGGAGGTTTAGTTCCTCAAGTTGAATACTGTTTCGCCACAATAAGTTTCTGCCAAGGTGTTTGGTCAGATTCTACGATGTGTGGCTCGGTCGATCATTAGGTCGCCGATCAGTAGATGTTTTATGCCTAACCTCAAATTTTCAATATTTTATATATTCCATACAGTAGCAAAAATTATTACTATTCCTATTCGGCTGTTGTACAATTTGGCCAGGATGCCTGATATTATCTGATCTTTAATGTTATCATCTTTGGCGATATTAGCCTATTATTTGGCTATTATTATTGGCTACATATAGATGATTTATTAGTTGCTTGCAATCGGTAATGGGTTGGGTGGCGAGTGCCATTCTAACTTGATACGGTAGTTTCTTTAAAATAATAATCGCTAATGCAGATTCGTTAATTGGCTCGTTCAGCTGCGAATTCTTGAACTGTAGGGCAGTGACGAAAGTGGTTAATGCACCGTCTAAATTAGGATTGAAATTGCATGATATGATATCCGCTAGCACGTCCAACTGTTTACTTCTGCTCCAATACTGTTCCAGGAAGACTGCTATAAACTCCTCCAATGATGTAAACTCATGGGCTCTACTCCGAAAAAACATCAGGGGTTCGCCAATTAATAAGCTGGTCAAACAAAGACACCACATACTCCAAGAGGTGGGTGCAAGAGTTTGTACTAATTTTATCTGATCAATGAATGGTTGAGGTTGCAAATGGCAATCAGTATTATCAAATTTACCCAGTCCCTGCAATATACTATGTGAATTAATGCTATCTGCTTGAATTCCATGAGGTCGTTGTTGGATATGACTCTCTAATACTGTTATTTTCTCCTGTGCCATCTGCCATTGATTATTATTTGTAATTTTATTAGCATTTACTTCTTGATTTAGTTGAGTTAGAGTGGATTTTTGAATTTGCAGAGTTCCATTTAAAGCCTTACAGGTTTCTGTGTTCTGATTAATGCTACCTTGCAGTTGGTTCATTTTTGTGTACATATTAGTTTGTTTATTTTTTATAGCTGTAATACTATTAACATTTTTATCAACTGTAGTTGCTAAATTTTGGTTAGCGACGGTAATTTGTTTTTTGATTCCTTGATGGCAATCGGCTTTAATGCTAGTTGTTATTTCCTGAATAGGTGTAGTGATTTGTGTAGTTAAGTTATCTATCCTTTTATTTAGTTCACAGGTAACCGTATCCAACCTTTCTGATAATCCTGCCGTAACTTTATCCTGACTTTCCCTCTGTAGATTTATCATTGCTTTTAGATCTTCTCTGAGATTCTGTACTTCACTATCAATAGTATCTAACCGCCGTTCTATTGATTGTATGGCGTCTGCTGTCTCCTTCATGCCCTGCTCTACTGTTTGTTTGTTTGCCTCTTTAATTGCTGCATTCTCTTTTTTAATTTCCTGCATCATGTTATCCATTGTGTTCTGTAGCATAATAGTGCACATACTACTAGTTTGTTCCATTATTACCTTTTCAAATGGATCTAGCTCTGTGACTGAAAATATACTTTGTTTGCTCAGATGTGACTCTGGAGATACGGGATCTGCAGGCTGCTCCTCGCCCCCCTCGAAGTTGATCTCTGCTATCCTCTGATTGAATGGTGTGTCAGCGGCGTCGATTCGAGTGGATGATAGAGGTTGCAGACCTTGTGGATCGAAAACTATCGACCCGACACTTCCTGGTTCCCTTTCTCGTGGCGTATTGGCATCTACCATGGTGGGGTTTGATGTGCTGGGAGTCGACAAAGTGGGATCTGTACAACCGCCGTACATATATGAAACTTCAGAGTTTGCGGGAGTGTGGTTCATTATGCCAATGTGATAAATGCTAATTAAAAAGTGATGAATAATATGCAAAAATGTTTAAAAGACACAAACAAGGATTCACAGTGAAACAGTTATGTGCAAAGTGTTTGGATAACCCTAGACAAGGTATTTATACTTAAGTTTTTTATAATGCTCTAGTGCTCCAATATTGGAATGTTGATTCCTGACTAGCTTACAGACTGGTTTATAATATTCTCCAACCGGCTCATATACAAAATAATTAAGCTATGACTAGATAAATTTGAACAGTTTAGGCCCATAAAATATAATAGCTCTCTCTATAAAATATATTTTCCACAATAATAATATAAAAATTTCTTTAAAACAAATAATTTCTCCTTATTTAAAGCTATTGATTCCTCAAAAAGTAATACAAAAAGTAACCTGCCTGCGTTCCTCAATACTCCTATATCTATTATTCTATTATCCATCCACGACAAATTTCAATATGACTAGATTTGTCTTAAGTTATTATCATCAATATAGGTCTTGACTTAATTTCAATAATTATTTGATGAGCTCTGCTCTCATCATCAGTCCCACGTTCGGTCGCCATGTTCTTCTGTCATGTTATTTTTTATAATTAAATAACGATTAGCCTCCTGCTTGGCATCAATCGGTAGAGCATAAGAATATTTTAATGATTATAAAAATCTGGTCGTGGTTTTTACTAGGATATAGTCTCATAAATTATTGAAAAGGTACAGTAAGGTATTGCGCTCTATAATTTTTGGTGACCGCTCATGGTGCTGGTTGGCAGGCAAGTGGGGAGTTCTCCCTTCTCTCATTCACAATTTTCATTCTCGATTTATAAATTTACATGAAATTTAAATACTCTGTTCCTCCGCCATTCTTGGCTCAAATAGACCATACCAAACTATTAAACTATTACTTATGTTACATCTTTAATAATTTATTTGCCTTCGGGCCGTATCCAAAATATAAACTGTACAACAATATTTTATAAATTCTTATCATTTGTAGAAATATATACAAATATATTTGAATCGGCTCACTATTGCCGCCTATCAATTGCCACTATTTGATTGGTGCATGCAAATTATTACAGTATTCATGCGCCTAGTAACCTCCTACTTCCTTAATACATTTAATTATTTTTGTTGGGGTTTTTTAATATGCTTTTTACATGCAAAGTAATTTTTTACAGATTATAAGTTGTTTCGTATATTACAATAATTAGCCACGTGGGAGGTTTAGTTCCTCAAGTTGAATACTGTTTCGCCACAATAAGTTTCTGCACAGGTGTTTGGTCAGATTCTACGTTGTGCGGCTCGGTCGATCATTAGGTCGCCGATCAGTAGATGTTTTATGCCTAACCTCAAATTTTCAATATTTTATATATTTCATACAGTAGCAAAAATTATTACCATTCCTATTCGGTTGTTGTATAATTTGGCCAGGATGCCTGATATTATCTAATCTTTAACGTTATCATCTTTGGTGATATTAGCCTATTATTTCACTTAGACCTATAAATTTTTCAAATAGGAATTTTATTTATCCATCCAAATTTAAATATGTTACAACATATAAACATAAAGACATATAAACATATAAACATATAAACATAATATACATATAAACATATAAACATATAAACAAATAAACATTCAAACATTTAAACATTAAGAGAAATGCCAAACCGTCGACTTGAATCTTAGACCTCACTTAGCTAGGTCAATTATAAAATATTAATATTTCATACAAAAGATTCTTATTACAATCACAAAATAATAACAAAAAATGAATATTACTATTATCATCAGTGATAATGCTTGTATCATGATCTTGCTCACTTTTATAATATTCAACTTGTTGTAGATTTCCACTAATAATTTTTTTTAACAATAATAAATATATTTTTTTATTATGAAACTCTTTTCCCTTTTACAATAATTATTGGTTCTAGAAGTAATCATCGGTTTAAACGTAAGGTCAGTTGTAAATAGAATTCATGTTAACTAATTTCCTGACTGCATTCAAAACAGCTGTTAACTAATGTAAACAAAGTTGTAACCTCTAAATTTCATGGTTGACTACAAACAATTCACAAATTATTTGCAATAAATTATATATAGTTTTCAATAAATAATTCTTTCAAAATATGCCGTGTATAAAAGTACTCTTATCTCAGTCTCAGCTGTTGATAAGTAATCTTTATTGCTATCAGGTAACAGTACATTTGATATTCTTTCTGGTCTTTGACAATAATAATATCTCCTATTTCTTCGATTCATTTCATTTCATGGTCTCAATAAATTTAAGATGTCATACAAAATAGATAGATGATAGATGATATTGATCATACAAAGATAATATTTGACAATAATAGAACAAAGTTTTCGAGACAAACTTGAAAATTGTTTCTGATACGTGTCTCGCTCACCGTGTAGAGGATGAATTAAATTCAAATACAATAAAGGAAGTGATGGGAAGTAACTCATGGGTACCCACAACTGATTGTGACCTAAACCACTAGCTTGAAATATTGTAGTAGGAACATAGTATTATAGTTGGAACTTCATTTTTTATAAATTCAACACAGTGTTGTTGATTTGTGAACTAGCATCCAAAGCCAACAGTAATTGAGAAGGTGTGAGCGGCGCTGTTGATAAATAGGTCAGCCTCACCGCTGGAAACTAAAGGGCAACCTTGAAGCATGTACAATGTTTTAATTAAGTCATATTATTTCAGGGTGCGAGCATTGAGAAGTTACGGATTCGCCGGCTTTGCTGCGGGAAAGATGATGTGTGTGTGTGTGGGACATGAATATGTTTTATGTATTGGGTAGTGTTGGTGGTGTGGTCAGTCTAATGATGTTATTTCCATAGGCGGCATTGTCTGAGTCCAAGAGAGCTTTGTCCCCAAATGACATTGGCATCCCCTAAAGATGCGTCTGGAGAAGAGAGCACGGATCGACCATTTGCATTCATAGGTTTTCCACCTTTTCGCTTCCCTTCACACTGCTAAGGCCATCTCCACCTTCAACCCTTCCACTTTCCACTCTCTTTGACACTCCTCTTATCTCCTCACTTTGTTTCAACCCTTCCCCGACAACTACATCCAATTATTTCTCTTAATTTGGGGGAGCGTGCACACGCGCATCCACTGCAATATTTTCGTTGCTGCTTTGCTTATTTTCTTGAGTTATTCCTCTTCTTCGTTTACTTCTACTTCCCTCACCCTAGCCACTTCCATAGGTAAGAAAAGAAATTGTTTTCCATAAAAATTTAGGACCCCAATTCTTTTATTCATCCCTTCACTTCACGTTATTTTATCTATTCGCTTCAATCACAAATTCTTCCTCTGCCTATGAGATTCCTATTCTCTCTCGTTTCCCTTCTCATCTCTCCGATATTTTTACCTTTTATATTCTTGTAAGTCTTGATCCGATTATTTCCACGTCCTGTCTAACCAAATAATAATATTCCATTTTCTTTCAAAATCGTATTATTTTTCCAAGTATCCAATTTTTTTTCTTTCGTTCTACTTCTACTCCCTACTCAAGCACTCCTCTCGCAATAGGATTTGTTTAATTCGTAAAATTTGCGTTGCTCCTTCTTCCGTTTTTCACGCATATCAACATTTTTTCCATCTAACTGAAGCCACCTGGACCATTATTACAATTCTTGAAAGCCCTTCTGTCTTCCTCTTCCTTTTTCTTGTGACATTTCAAGTCTTTATTCTTTATCATTAAGACTTTTTCTTTGGTTATATTCCTTTATTCATCTTTGAAAAGCCTTCCTCCATTATTTTCTGTTCTAATTTTTCACTGATTCTTTTACTTCTCTCTGCTTGATTTTCACTTAGTGTATAAGTCTACCAAATGACAAGTCCACCAAATGGGAATATCGGAAGGGAGAAATAATCCTTCACCCTTTTTAGAAGGAAAGCAAAGGAAATGGAAAAGAGAGCCAGACGACATTCCATTCTTGTAACAACGTAATGCATATTGAATGACTGTGATTAATTAAATGGACAGCAACCGGAAATGAATTATTCATAATAATACGATTCCAAACGAATAATCGGGGATGATAAGTAATTTGATTTGTTGTTGTTTGACAGGTGAAGGTTTTCGAAATTTCCAGCTATTTTTGATACGCGGAAAAAAATATATATACAGTCACCAGAATGTAGCCGGAATGTTTTGCACCGGGGAAAATTTAGTGTTGTATGTCAAGGAAAAATAGAAGGAAATTCATTCACTTTTTGTTCAGAATAACGTGAATAATACGAGTTGAAAATTTGCAGAAAAAAAGAGTTGAATAGGTCTCGAATCCACAACTGCAACCGCGTTTACCATCATGTTTGTTAAAAGCCAGCTTTCAATACTGTTCGTCAAACTGAACGTGAACTCACTCCGCAAATTCATAGAAAAGTTACCCCATAAGTTTCAAGTCCCACCCAACAGATGTAGAAATTAGGAGGTAACTTGCAAGGAAGGAGGTAAGTTGCAAGTAAGCAGAAGATGGGAGTAGTAGCAACCAGGAGTACAAACAATCAATCACAGGAGGTAGTTGCAAGCAAAGAACCAGGAGTATACAAACAATTACTGGCCATAGACATACCGGATATTGCCGCAGCTATCGGACTTGCAAACAGAGACAGAGTGAGCGCCACTGTCCCGTTGGTGACCGTTGGCAAAATCAGTGTCTGTGTTTACATAATGCGTTCGCGAAACGGCCTACTGCTACAATAAAGTTTGCTCTCATTCGAGAGGCTTAGCAAGATTACATGTAATATTTACGTTGTCGTTGGACGAGTTTAGCGCAGCGTTATTGCTCTGGCCGCCATATTCCAATGAAACAACGACTCAGCTCAATGACAAACAATGTGCGCTCGCAGTAAGAATGTAAAGCATCCGAATTGTTCTGCTCTGAACCTGAACCCGAGCTCTGCAGCTCAAGCCCGTGTGTCAGCAATGTTGTCAGCCTGCAAATCTCCTGCAAGTACGGATCCAAATGTCAATAGCATCCCAAAATGAATTGATTTCGTTGAGTTTGCAAGCCTTAATATCCAGTCGATCCCCTAATTTATTGATATTTGCTATTTCCCAAAAAGTTTCTGGTCCTAATCTCATTCAACTTCAAACAGGCTCGATTTCCAGTTTAATAATAGGATTCTCCATTGTCATAAGTCCTGCCAATTCATGTTCTATGTAAATGAAATCATGAAAATAATTCCATATGTGAAACAGTTTTAGGGTCTGCAAAGATAAAGTTATTTTATCACAGGTACCCAATTTCTACTAGGGATACAATAAATTTGTTTGTGGATACAATTACCAATCATATTGATATGATTGGGGAGGAACAAAAGGGTTGGCTCAAAACTATTCCATCCCCAAATTTTGATAATAAAATGTCCAAAAAATAGGTTATGTTTTTACTGTTGATATTTCAAGTTCGATTTTCCTTAAAAAAAATATATATATATGAGCTGGAAATCTCGAATTTAGTAGGATTAAACACTACTTATCTTCGCAGATCAGAAACAGAAAGGCAATAAAAAATCGTTTGGGCGATATCACCAGAACATCGATATAAATATACATGATTTCGTTTCACCAGATACCGATATCGGAAGTCAAGTTAGCAAAAGTGTGAGAAAACGTTGTAAGACAATGATATTCATACAACAAACTTTGATATATTGTACTGTACAAATATCGTATGTAGTCTACAAACAGCATGTTGTCTGGTAGTTTTATATATGCAATATGCTATGCAAATATGTCTGGTAGTTTTATATATGCAATATGCATATGCAAATATCTACTATATAATACTGTATAGTAGAATGTTATCCAATCAATATTCACAAACTACTATGAATAAAAGCATAAAAAATTTATTACGAAAGAAGAAATTATAATAGCATTCATACAGAAATGTTCTATCTAATCACAGTAAATTGAGATTAATTCCCAGAAGAATGCAAAAATTTCCCTCACAAATCTCCCTAGAATTAATCAGGACTGAAAATAACCTGGCTTTTTTTCAACCGGCACTAAGTACCTGATTACAAAAATTCAACAGTTGAGCTTAATTTTGACACAGTTCCACACACATGAACTCGCTCACTCACTTCCATCACCAAAAGACGACGAAATAATAATTATCAGCTGTTTTTCCAAGTATGAATAATAATTATCCTTTTAATGTCCTTCAGCAAGTTTTCCCAGGGATGAGACCTAGTGCAATCGAATCTTTATATTATAAACCTACTATGTTCTGAATTTCGTGAGAATCGTTAGAGCCGTTTTCGGGATCCGGTGAAATACAAATATATGAACATCTATACATTTGAACATCCAAACATCTAAACATCTTAACATCTAAACATCTAAACATATAATAATTAGAAGTTGCTCGTTTAATAGTATAGGATAATAATTATCCTATACTATTAAACGAGCAACTTCTGAAACGAGCAACTTGTGAAACAAATTATTTGTTTCACAAGGTCATGTAGATGCTAATTAAAATTGGAATAATTCGAAATCAACTGAACTATACTATACGATGGGACAAAAATAATTGTAACACATCATGAAACATGAGTTTTATTTTATAGCTTCATATAGAACCCAATTTGGACTATTTTATCATCAAAATTAGACAGAGGAACAATTTCGGGGATTTCCTTTGATTCTCTCTCAATCCAATCCAATTTACTCGGAGTGTTGATTGCGTAAATGAGATGAAATGGATTGAATAATTCTCAATAGAGGTACAGAGCTAACTTCTCCACTTCCAGAAAATGTTGGAACAATGAAACGAGTTCGCTTTATAAGATTATGGTTGATGGTATTAATGTGAATTGATAATGAGTTATAAATAATAATAATTCATCCAGTGGAAGTTGTTGAAGCAATGTTCCTACATTTGAATATTACGATTGTATGAGAATATCAATTGTTATTCAATCGATCTGCTGTCAACCAAGGTTGATCAGAGAGAAGCAATGTAGGCTGTCCTACATGTACTACTCCAAACCTCCTCTATTCTCTTACTCACATCTCTCGACGTAGGTCGATCACATACCTCAAATGCGAAAAACTATTGATTCCAGTTTCCTTCCTACTTTCCTTCATGCTTTACCCCACTGTCTATCCCATTTTATCTATTGCAATCATCTTCCCCCCCCCTCTTATCTTGCCTCGTAACGACTTCCCACTCATCTTATTACACTCTTGACTTAAGTGCTGCATCTCAACCGTTTATCGATTGTTCTTTATACAATCCTTCTTTCGATTTAAGTCAATTTCATTACGGGATCGTGTCATGTTGAGGGACAACACACTCTCGCGAGTAAAATAGGAACTTATAGAGTAAGTCAAGAGTGGGAAGCAAATGTCTGCCTTTGCAGTTTTATTATCCACTCCCGAGTATAACTGCTGGAGTAATTGAAATTAGCGTCCCTGTTTGCTTTTTAAGATTTCTTTCGTTTCCCTTCGTGAATTTTCTCTTTTTTGTACTCAGCTCATTGTCTGGTTCGTTTTCCTCCCTTCTGCTTGTCTGGGTCTTCGTCTCACTAGAGAGCTACAAAAAAGAGATTACAGTCTAATATTCAAGAACGACATTCAAGAACGAATAAGAAGCAGCGCTAGCCTAACCCACTACTGAAAAAAGCAACGCTTCCACCAGTTTTTTTTCATCTCATTCCATTTGAGATAATTTGAAATATCCCCTGTGTCCCTGATCCTAATAAAGCGTATATATATTTTTATCGAACACAATCACACACTTACACACCAGCACAAGCGCAGCAGGCCTCTAAAACAAGAAAGTCCCCAGCTTTTCTTTCAAGAGGCAATCTCGCTAATCCAAGGAAATATGCCTCGCTTTTTGGAATGAGTAATGCCGGTGAGAGTTCCATTCTTTTTTGTTTTTATTTTGTTTGTTGAACTCATCCCTCGAGAAATCTTATGGGAGACTTTATTCCTCTTGAGAAATACACCCCATGACAGTTTGAAATGCCCTTAGTAATTTACTCTGACAGTTTCCAAAGTATTTTAATGTTTTTGCAGAAGACAAATTATACTTAAATATGATAGTAAACACTACTTTCACTTTCTCAGTTGAGTAAGTTAAAATAGTATTTTCATCCATTTCACTCTTATTGTGTTTGTATTTTTGTATAATTTGTCAACATTCATATTTTCCAAAGTGGCTGTTGCAATCTTAATTTTCAAGATGAAATTTCTATAAAATATAAAAATAAATTTCAAAATAATTCCTATATTACAAATTTGGTCGATAGAATTGGAATTTAGAAAAAAAAACGAATTCTTAATGAAGGTATTGATTGAAATTCTTTCTAATTTGATAATATACAAGGCTAGTGGGAAATCAACCAGACTGTGAAGAGCTTTTGAATACGACTGTGATTCTTCAACCTTCATAATGAACGACGCAGACAGAAGACTGACATTCCGGGGTTTGACCTGATTAAACGCCTACTAGTTTGTCACTGGATGCTTTCGTCTATCCAGACAAAATCGCTGATAGTCCAGGCGCTGGTTTACATTGAGCATACATGAGAGAGGCAGAGAATTTGACTTCGGATTATTGTTAGGGGGTCTTTAATGTATATGAAACTTGATGTCGTCACGTCCCAAGGTGGTCGACTTATTGGTGGGAGGGGGGTAAGCTGTAAAAAAACGCGCGCTTATAAAATCGCCTGTCCTGCAGTTACTATTAATAGTACAGCTTTGAATTTAATTTTACGTCGTTAGCCGACGTAGAGGAAAAGGTTCTCAATGAACATTGTGGGCCGTTTCTTCCTGAATCCTGGAAGTTTATACATTATTAGAATAATAATATGTATAATTTTCAAAGGTGTTTTTCAATTATCTAACCATTTTTTTTTTGTAGAAAAAAAACTTAAATTTTTCCATAACCTGTTAAGTCATGACTTAACAGGATTTGGAAGAATATCCCAATAGGAGTTGTTCTATACATAATGCAAACTGTATATTACAGATGAAAATCATTCAATATTTTTGTGTATAGAAGACTCTTAATTGTGTATTTTAGTATGGCAACACTCTGTTTTTGAAATATTCATAAAAACTAACTAGGTTGAACTTTTTCAGACAGTGAAACATCAAGAAATGTATTTTTTAAAACGCAAGTATTTATTTTGAAATAATATAATATTGTATCATTTATATTAAAAGTAGAATAATATTATAATAGTCATATTGAGAATAAAAGTATAATAGACTGTCCATATTGAAAGTAGAATAATATTCCTGTCACTCAAACCTGCATTTAAAAGAATACACTTTCATCTAAATCTTGTTCTTCTACCTCTGGCTCAACAATAACATTACTTTCATTTCTTAGACAATCATCATAGAAACCTCTAATCTCGGCTGAGAGAGGTTCAACATAGTTCAGAAGTTTTCTCTTCTCACGTTATTTCTCTTTTCTTCACTCATAGAGCACCTGTTTCCTATTTTTTTTAATGACAGGGTATGAAAAGAAACACTTTCGGGCGCTTAGCAAAACAGTGAATATAGTCCATACTGTACACAGTCTTGCATCCTATAGTCTTCTTATTTCTACAAAATTAAAAACCTATTTGTTCTATCATTTTGAATGGGAGTTTTGATTTCAATGTACGTTCAGCTACACTTTTAACATTGTAGCAGGACCAGTCCTTTCCATAGACCCTAACTGTACCAAATTCTTCAAGAATCTTCAAATATTCTGCAGGGGAAACAATCACCTCAGTTTTTCTGAGTACTTTTTCAATTCTCCCAAATACTCTGTCAGGGGGCATGTAACTATGTCCCCTCACAGGAAAAATAATATGCTGGATCCTTTTGAAGATTTTTGTTTGCTCAATGAAGCGAGATAATGTGAATAGCATCGCTTTATTATTATTCTGACCGGAACAGGAGTCGGAAAACAACATCAGCTCATATGGTTTTTTCTCCTCTCTAGCATACTTAATTTCGATCATTTTGAGAAAATCTATAATGGCTGAGCAAACTGTATTAGAATCTCGAGTCTGTTCATTTTCTGCCCAAACGTATATAAAAACATTGTCATTATTTTGATTACCATCATGTATCACAATAATGTTTATTATAATCTCCAAAATCCATCGTGATACTCACTATTAACGAAAGCAAGGTTAAGAATAGTGAATTGCAAACAAGAATCGAATCAGCTGTGATGGAAGGAACGCTGGAAGATACCAAGTGCGCACGCGCAGTGACTTGTCATGGATTGGAAAAGAACAACTAGTTGACTTGACAGGTTTTGGAAAAAATCTAATGTTTGAATGGTGATTACAGCTTCAAGAAGCAGGCTTTAGCCAGAAACACACTAGCAAATGATAAAGTCATATGTTCTGATGAGATATAACCTAAACAACAGAAATCAGAAAAAATTGACTTAGCAGGTTTTGGAATCGAGCTCTTCAATTATGGATTCACTGATTTTATATGCTGCAGAAGAATATTGCTTGGTACCAAGACAGCTCAAACTGTATATCACGAGATGAATTGGGAAATAATAAAAACTTCTAAGATCTTGTATGCTGACATAAAACATAAAATATATTCCCATAGAATAATATATATACAATATTTCTTGATAAATATAATTTTCTTTGGATGAATAAATTTTCTAATATTTGAATAATTATCACAAGATTTATTAGCATTCACAGTATTGTGAGCTTTAAAAATATGTATATTATTAATACTGGTATAGGACTTCAAGTTGGTTCAGAATTTAACAGCTTGGAACCTGTTCATTCTGTAGATTTAACAGGACATACTTTGATCAATGAACAAAATAATGATTGATAAAAATAAAAATTTAATATCTCAGGGTTTATGAGTTCGTGCCGTGCATGGGAATAAGCTTCCTACATAAATCAAATAAATTCATAGAAAAGAGTTCTTATAAACTATATGATAGTATTCAACACATTGCGAATTTCTTAAACTTGAATAAATTTATATAGCGCTTTGATCAATTCCCCAATTCACTGATAAAGGCCTGCTAATGAGCTCATTAGAAACTAATACACTCACAGTAATGATGTTCTTGTAGTTCTTGTAGAATAATTAATTATCTCCAATAATTAATTGGCCAGGTCCTTTTCGTCTCTGCGAGGCTAGTGTATGGTCCAGATTTCTTATAGATTTCTATCAGTATTAAAAATATATTTACGGGAATAAATTACAGTTAAGAACTCTTTAACAACACTGAGTACACAAATAATCAAACATTGATTACATATACTTGACATTTAAAAAGGGGATTGGCTTGATGCTTTAAAAAATTAATAGGAAGAAAGAACCCTAATCTCCATGTGCTCCTCACAGGTCGAGATCACAAGCCAGAGAGAATGATTTTCAGAAAAATTTCATCTCTTCCTTAAACGATTTATAAGCTTTCCTCTGATTGACTTTCTAATCTTAGTAAGACGTGATGTAATTGGTTACTTAAGATTCAGGGTTTCTCCAACTTTGTTATACAAAGATAAATAAAAGTTTCTAAATAAATAAATTAGGTAATAGTCTGAGAGTATTCCAATAAATAAATCTTGATATATGATGCTATAATATGATATACATTTAATTTTTCATGTGAGTTTTGTGTACTCTTGGTTTTCATACTTTTTTGGATTTCAATAAATATTCGTGTAACAATAATAGTTGTTCTTATCTATTTACATAAACCTTCCCTATCATATATAATATATATTTTATAAGTAAAAGTTATAATTCAATTCATATTAGTTGATCGAACAATCAGCTGATTTGTTAGGTATTGATTCAATAAGCTGTCGATTGATCCTAGATCAATTGATGTATTAAATCAAAACAAAGGATTCTAACCTCAAAATGTACATGCAAACTTTTATTTTTTATAATCTGCCTATAGGAAACAAGCCGCTTTATAATTTTATTTACTGCCAGAGAATTCTCATTATTGTTTAATTACAATTTTGCATGGTTCTCTTATCGCTTTAGATAATATGATTACTCTCTATCATAAATAACATTCGATTTTACTTGAGCGGTACCTTGACTAGGCTATCTATTCTTTCCATTTTACAATTCTATTAAAGCTCAGTTGTTTACTTCGAAAGTATTTTATGGTGCTACAACTCCACGTCACACCGTTCAGACTGTCTTGAAATGGTAACAAGTTATTCAGTATCAAAATTTGGGAATAGAATAGTTTTCGGGCATGCCTGTTAATCTTTCCCAAACATATTTATGTGATTTGTAATTTTATCCACAAATGAATGAATGAATGTATTCCTGCACGTAGCTAATGTATGGATTATTCCTTTATAGATTCTTGCATGTCACATTAATAAATCACTGCCACAGATTTAGAAATCAAGTCTTGATGGTTTGGAGAGCATATTATTGGAGTTATTCTTCTACTCTGCTGCTTCTAGCATGTTCACTACCTTTGTATGAATTTAGACCATAGACATGAAGAGCTATGTCCAGTCCACCTGTATCACTCCATCTTCATTGAGAATATTCATAACTCTTCTCATCACAAAGTTTTCATAATCTTGCAGCGTATTGAAAGTTTTGAAAAGTGAAGTAGGAGTTGAATTCAGGAGAGCAATGTCATAATTATGCGAATTTGTCAACGATATTTAGGGATTTAGTCAAATCCACAACTAGTTTCCCTTACAATTTCATGGGCCACCAAGTGAGATTAAGCGTTTTTTTTCAAATATCCATCTGATGTTGACAGAGATTGCGGTTATTGTAGAAATGCATGCTGCACTAAAACTTAAATGCTGAATTATCTTCAAATAGCTACCTAGTAAAAATACTGAGATCAGAGATCTTTTGTTTCTAGAATGAACTAAGACTAGTATTTTTTGTTTGATTGCATCGTGAAGAATGACAGAACTCTGTTTCTTTTTAAAGGTGAGAATACACTTTTACAATTTGCCACAACTATGTTCAGAAAAAATCGTTGGAGAGCAAATAACTATTTCTTTCTACATTCAAAAGAGAACCACACACTTCTTCACTTGCTCGCAGATCATTGATAACATTATGCAGATTCTGTTGTCCATCAGAGTCTAGAAGAAAAATGTAATGTTTTCGTGAGAAGGTTATGCTTCTGGAAATCATTCTTATCTCCCATTATTCTCCTTTTACTTCCTTCGATGACTTTCTTCATAATCTCCAATGATATCCATGATGATGTTGTAACGTTATTTTCTCTATAACGTGTGCCCTGCTTGGCCGCAGTCGGTAGAGCAATGATTTGGGAAATTTATAACACTTTTTGTGATTCCTGGAAAAATAATAGTACCAATTTCTTACCAGCTCTCCCAGGAGCTCAAACAGTTCTCTGCTTTCGCTGGCTGCAAACGTCAGCCGCTTTAACAGTTCACATTTCTTGTGACTGATTTGTTGTACTCCACAAATATAGATGCAGTAGAGATAGAGATAAGGGCTCTGATTATCGTACTAGACGATGCGGTACCGCCACTAATGCCACGTGCCACCATTCGCCAAAGTGGTCAGCAATGAAAATGATACTGGGCGGAATCAAAGGCGACGCTCTATCAGAATACCTTATGAATTATATCAATTTATGCTGCTGCAACTTAATACTATGACCTTTCAGATTCTTCAAATCAGATAAGTTGGTACTGGATAATCTATATAAATCTTGTGATCGTATTATTTCCAAAGATTTGATAATCAATGCTGTATATCACTGATTTATCCAACTTATTCGGTGAAGAATATAGCTGGTTGGTTATCTTAATAATATTTTAATACTGGTAATAAAATAGACTATAACAAGATTGGTCATGCATGGAGATAGGATAATAAATAAAGGGTACACCATTCAAATAGAGACACAAATATAATTAAATAAAATATCAACAATCAAATAAAAATATAGAGCAACAAGTATAAAAATAACAAAAGAACAAATATATATATATATTGAAAAATATCACAGATAGCTCACTACTGATTGACTTTGCTCTTTAGCACAAAATATTACCATGTGCTTCTTTAATCAGCAACTATACACTTTCAAATTGTATAGCTCAATTATCAACTTGCTATCACTTGTCAAATAAAACTTTATGTATCTTCTTTCCAAATTGATATGAATAATTGAATATAAATTATAAATCTCAGGATATATTAATATGTATCTCTCATGGCAAGGGTTCGGACTCCGGTGGAAATCAGATAGATCAATTTATCTTATGAACATGAGCTTCATTAAAATCTTCATAATTTACTGATAAAAAGAATGGTTAAGTGAGCATATAATATAATATCAAAAATTAATAAATATTCCATCTGTGCATACTTGAACATGTAAATCTCATAGATTGTTCTTAATAAAATTCCCTTTACGTTTAATGACTTGTGCAAGTTTGATATTAATTTCAACATTCAAATAACCCTTCATCGAGCTAGCTTTATTTAATCGTGATTTATTCGAAGCACTGAGGGCCCCCTTGATAACTTTTTAATTAAACTCACGTGTTGATTTTCACAAATTATGATGGTGATCAGGATTCTTTCGATGTCCTAGGCCTTTCTGGTGGGCTGATGTCGTCTTCTACAATAGGGATATTTAAATTAGGCGACTCATGTCTTATTACGACCTCATTGAGTCTTATGAAATTAATTTTTAAATTCAAACTTAGATTTTTTTAAAACGTAAAAATATTTAAAAAGGGATCTTGTGCTCTATAGATTGGTGGCTGTTCCCGGTGACCTCTGACAAGCAAGTGGGCTTAGATCTACCCCTATTCTTTCCACAACCATACTTCCATATTTTTGAATTTGCATATCATTAAAATATTTAATTCTGATTGGAGCTGGTCCTAGCCTCACTACTACACAATAACATGATTCAATATGGTCTGTGCTAATCTGCTAGGTTATCGCATAAAGAGCAAATTCTATAATTTTTAAATATTCAATTTTTATCTGTTACATAAACTGGGTACTCTATAGTTTATAAATTCTTATAATTTATATAATAAATAATGTATATTTTTGAATTAACTCGCTTCTACCGCCAGTCAGTTACTGTATTTTGATTGGCTTATTCTAAAACTACGAATGTATTCATGCGACGAATAGGATATACTACATTTCCTTAATATTTTTATTTATTTTACACATTTTGTCCATGATCGTATGACATAATAAATATTTTTGTATTTTTCAAAATGTTTTTCCTTTCACATTAACATGCAATGCTTGTTACCAACCCTCTGATCACATTTTAAGCGAATGCTATTTTTATGCAACTAAATTTGCCACAGGTGTCTGGCTACTTCTCAATTTATATGGCTTGACCAATTATTTAGGTTGCCGACCAGTAAGTATCATAGAACCTAACCTCAAAAATTTATTATTTTATATTATCAAATAAATAGCAATAATATTCTCCTTTCCATTTGGCTGTTCAAAACTGTAGCCTGGATACCCATTATCATAATCTAATCTCGAGTTTGTTGACATCGCACCCATTGATAGCAATACAGCTGTTTGCTTGAGACCTATAAAATCTTTTTATTCAGTGATTTTGATAGCTATTCAAAATTATAATCTTACAATGTCAACATACTTGAACAGAATATCTTTGATGGAAGATTTATTTTATAGTAGCAGCCATTTTAGGAAAGCCTTTGAAGAGCTATTCCAATCACTTACCTTAGGTTTTTAATGATCGAATGAGGGTTTACTCCAAAGCATGATCGGATGTCACATTATTAAATTTTCAAGGTTTCCTTTTGACAGAGAGTCAATTTATTGACGGTATAGAGTTAATGTTCCCTTATTGGAAACGATTTTCTACTTTTGTGGGTTTATTCATATTTTCTATATATAATGCAGACTCCATAACAGTTTGTGTGATTGCATGAAAAAAGGATGGAATCTTTCTTCTTACAGCTTCTATGTGCAATACCAGAGTCCTTCCTTATGAGCACAAATACACTTTTAGATAATTAAAACTATGTTACAATAATCAGTCATAAATTTCAAGTGGTCATTGATTCTGCATTGTTATTCTAAAAAAAAACTACACAAATAGCTCCTGACTTCTTTCAAATATACTTTGACAATCTCTCATATATTATGACGATGTGTTGTGACCTCATAGAATAATTTTGAAGAAACCAACTTATCTTTAATAGAATTGTGAAATTGAGAGAACAGATAGCCTAGTCAAGGTATCAATCCAATAAAATCGAATCTTATTCATGATAAGGAGTAGTCATATTATCTATAAAGCGATAAGAGAACCATGCAAAATTGTAATTATGCAGTAATGAGAATTCTTTGGCAAAAATTAAATTCTAAAGTGTTTTTTTTTATTATTGGCAGATTATAGAAAGAAAAGGGGATTGCTTTTACAATTTGAGGTTAGAATCCTTTGTTTTGATTCAATACCTCAATTGATCTTAGGTCAATCGACAATTTATTGAATCAATATCGAATAGATCAGCTGATCAGCTTAATCAACCAGTATGAATTTAATTATATTTACTCGGATAATTGTAAATATTAT
The DNA here is from genome assembly GCF_014356525.2 of Nilaparvata lugens. NCBI lineage: Eukaryota > Metazoa > Arthropoda > Insecta > Hemiptera > Delphacidae > Nilaparvata > Nilaparvata lugens. The sequence goes on from NC_052507.1 coordinate 35,954,185, forward strand.
ATGTTAATGGAGGATCATGTAACGAAAAACAACGGTTATTATGTTGTTCGAATATCCATTGAAATCCATAAAAGTATGAAAACCAAGAGTATACAAAGCTCACATGAAAATTAAATGTATTCTGCATTGTAGTATCATATAATGAGATTTATTTATTGGAATGCTCACAGGCTATTATATAAGTTATTTATGTATAATTTTTTTTTATCTCCAGTCTCTTTCTTAAATGTTATATGAGTGTAGTAAATGTTTGATTTTTTGTGAACTCAGTGCTATTTAAGAGTTCTTAACTGTAATTTATTCCCGTAAATATATCATTAGTACTGATAGAAACTTATATGTAATCTAGACCATACACGAGCCCTGCAGAGTTGAAAGGATCCGACTAATTAATTATTGGAGATAATCAATTATTCTACAAGAACTTCAGAACATCATTATAGTGAGTGCAAATTATCCTAATGAGCTCATTAGCAGGCCTTTATCAGTGAATTGAGGAATTATGTAAAGTGCTATATAAATTTTATTCAAGTTTAAAAAAATTCGCAACGTGTTGACCGCTATTAGGTATATGGAACTAGAGCAATCTACAGAAATATATTTAATACTATAGGAAGCTTATTTCCGTGCACGGCACGAATCCACATATGGTACCCTGAGATTATGAAAATTATTATTTTCATTGATTATTATTGTTCATTTGCAACTTATTTGAAGTATCCCACATAATATCGTCACCATGAACCAGTCTCCGGCTAATTCACGAATTTCCTACTTTAGTGACCATCCCCAAAACCCTACAAACATGACACTGACCGATCAACAACCCCAAGACAATGCAACGGAGACCCCACGGGAGATAGATAGATAGATAAATGACTTTTATTCACACTTTACAATGAAAGTGATGTGGGCAAAATTGAGGCAATAGAAGCCCCCTCTTCCATTTAACCCACGATGATAAGTTACATGAAAATAATAATACATTACAATTTGAAATTAAATGATGATCAAAAATTATAAGGAAACAACTAAATCATTTCACTACGAATTGAATAAATTGAGTGGAAAAAAAGAGAAAATCAAAAGCAAGAAATCTTAGTTTCTTAGAAATAATTCAAGAAATCTTAGAAATAGTTTATAAATCTCAATCACACAAAAAATTCATTTTCACCAGGACACCTGTTCTAGAAGTCCTATATTCAAATGTAATTTTTAAATGTAACTTATTCGTTAATCGTATAGCTCCCTCTTTGTAATCTTTATTTGAAATAATTGGAATAATATGCAGCAAGTATCAAAGAATTTAAATTCATAATCAATTGCGACGCCTGTATTAGACGACTCCATTCTACTTCAGCGGCGATAGAAAAAATATTTGAAAATTCAACCAGCCTACCAAGTGAAAGTGTGTTAGTGATCTGAGCTCAGAACGTCGAAAATTTGGTGAGAGTATTATCATAGAGAAACAATAGCGTAAGTAGATATCCCATGGTATAGGGTATCTATGTCGCAACTTCTACTGTTATCTCCAGCCGATTACTGTCGATTATTGTCAATTTCTACGGTTTTGTTGGGGTTTGAGTGTATGAACGGCACAATTATTTGAGAGACTACCAGCGTCACACAGCTGCATGGGAAAGAACTACGTGAACTATCGACTTGGTATAACAGTAAAAGTTGCGACATAAACGCCCTATACCATGGGATATCTACTTATGCTATCGTTTCTCTATGATATTATATTCCATTTTTAAAATTGAACTTGCCGACATGTAAATCATATCATCTAAATTTGTAAAAGGATTACAAAGGCATTCCTTCATTATACTGCGTGCACCCTTGCTAAGCCTAGTGCAGCAAAATAATTATTAACATTTCAAATTCCATGAACTCTGAACTCTCTCTTTAAATATTCTCTTGGAATATTTATTATCTTAATAATTCCGATTTTACCTCGTGTGAGGCATCATTTATTTTGCTTTCATGTAATAAAACCTGTTTGTTACAACCTGAATTTTATGATTCTCCCTTCGCTCAATTTAATCAGTAAGTCGAAAATTATTTTTATCATAGATAAGAATTACAGTTTAGTGATTGCAAATTGCAGTTTAATAAATTGCATTGTATCCTTAGTAAAGGATTGTGGAGTTTTATATCCCACCTTCAGCCAAGCAGATTGGGTGATGATCTTATTCTATCTATTCTGCAACAGAAAATTTGATTCTATTAAATTATTTGGATACATCTCAATGATATTGATCTGGTATCAATTCAATCCAAATCATACTGTTCGAATTTACAGTAAGTCAACCCGTTGATAAAACTGAGTTATCATTCGAGGTTGAAGTATTTCATGACTGTGTTGATTTATTGGTGGTTGTTCTGGCCAGAGAATTCGAATTGTAGCGCCAGAATGCCAGACTGTGATTCTGCCAATAGCAGGCTTGTGTTTGCGCCGGCGCAGACCGTCCTGCTGCGTGGCATTGTGGATGAATTTTTGTAAGTCCCGTCGCCCCGTTGTTGTGCAAGACCGAATTTGTGTTTGTCTGTAATGTAATTTTCGATCGGAAATTTCTTGTAAATTGTTTGAGTGTAGTGTGTGTGAATTATGAATATAACAGCGTAAATAGTATTGAATTGGAATAATTTGAATCGGATTTGAATTTATAAAGAATCCAGTTTGAGCTTTGTTTAAAACACAGTGCATAGCCTGCAAGTTGAACGCAAAAAGGCAGCCCGGAAGCAAAAACCTGTCTTTTCCCAGATTTCATCCCACCCTGAACCTGACCAAAACACCTAATAAAGGCTTCAAAGGGCAAGTAGTCAAGATTGGAATAAATTTGGTGAGTTTTTGCTCTTTTTTATTGTTCATTAATGCAGTTTTTAACTGTACAAATAACTTGGCTCAAATTGAAGATTAAATTTTGCCCCTTGTTTGTATTTGATTATTTAAATAGTGGATTACAGTCCTCTGGTAGCTCTAGCCTGAGCTCTGTTCAGGACATTTTATGATCCTGCCGAGCCAGGATGGATTTAAATTTGTAATTTGTTGACTAATTCACACACATTGGATTTAAGCAGTTTCGTATTTGTCCAATGTTGGCATGTTGAGAATGGTCTGATCCATGCTCAACTTAAGTTTGTTGTAGCCTTGTTCTAAGAGCAAGGTTTCTTGTCAATTTGTATTGTTTGAGATTAAATTTATTTCAGTTAAAATTGTGGTTTCCTGAAACTAGACGCATTGTGCTCTTTTTCAGGAATTTGTTTGTTTGTTGGAATTTGTATTGTCCATTTTTTTATACATATTAGTGAAGGTTAATCACCAGCATGATTCTGTTTGTTCAATTCAACAAGTTATCGTTTGTTTGTGAGTTGTTGGAAGAACATGATCTAATCATATAGTTTTTTTTCCAGCAATAACTTATCTTGTGAATTGATAAGTTCAACTTTGATAACTTACTAGTCGTGATTCTTCCTTTCATCTAGTTTTTGAACTCATTCTTGTTTTATTGTCTGTTGTTTGTATTGTCGGGGCTGAATTGTTTTGTGTATGAGTTCAAGATGGAAAAAAAAATACAGAAACAAATCAGGGTGCATCGCGCTAAACTGGAACAATTGTATGCCAGATTGCAAAGAATTTATGACCTGTCTAAAAATGTCTCTGATCCAAAAGTTGCTGAGCAATTCTCAATCTTGTATCCTCAGGTGTCTCAGACCATTCCGGATTATGAAAAGACAGAATTAGTGGTTAATGAGTTGGAACTTGAGTTGAATAAAGATCATGTTGTAGCATTCAACGACTCACACTTAGATCTGTTTCAGTATATTGAAGTAGCGGCTAACACTCTCAAACAGAAAGAGGTGACTGTCGCTATTGCTCAATCTTCGGCAGCTACAGCAGCTAGTGCACAGCCGGTCGTGTACGAGTCGGTACTGCCTAAAATCGACCATCCAAAATTTGATGGGAACCAGACTCAATGGTCGGTGTTTTATGAACTATTTAAGGCATTGGTACATGACAACAAGAATTTGAACGATCAGCAGAAGGTCAAATATCTTGTAAGTAGACTTACTGGACAAGCAGCAAATATTTTTCGTCATTTGCCACCATTGGCTGACAATTATGAAATAATTTGGCAGGCATTATTGATCCACTATAACGATCCACGGGCGCAAGTCGATGCTTATTTCAAACAAATTTTTGAATTTCGTCCAATAAAATCAGAATCAAAGGCAGGTTGTATTGCGATTTTGGATGGGTTTTGCAGTTCAATCAATGCATTGAAGAGATTGCAACTGACTGATTTGTCAGACTCGATATTCCTCTATCATGGCTTGAGATTGCTGGATCCAAGTTCTTGTAGAAATTTTGAAACGGCCGTCCATGACAAGGCTATGCCAACTTATACCGATTATGTCAAATTCATTGAAAAGCAAATTAAGACTCTTCCTTTTTTTAAACGTTTTTGGGAGTTGGAATCGTGCCCTGCACCAAGCTGTCAACTGAAACCGGAAGAGTTGGAGTGTGAGGTAAATTTTCGGAAGTCTGTACATCGTGTGAATTCTGGTCGTTTTGTTGTTGCCTTGTCATTTGCAGAGCCGCCCAGCAGCTTGGAAGATTTGTATGCTGTCACCGAACGCAGACTGCTGACTTTGGAGAGACGACTAGAGCTTGACAGCAATACTCGTATTTCATATCATGAAAAATATTGATTGATTACCTACGTCAGGGTCACATATCGTTTGTAGCAGATCAGACAGACCGAGGTGGTTACTACATACCGCATCATGCCATTGTGAAAGCAAGCAGCACTACCACGCCCATCTGAATTGTATTTGATGCTGGTTCCAGAACATCATCTGGTTTGTCATTGATCCAGGTTCTTCATGCTGGTCCCAAATTGCAGACTGACATTCTTGTTTTGTTAGTTAATTTTCGTTTGTTCCCAATCACACTTACTGCCGACATTAAACAAATGTATCAACAGATATTAGTGGAGGATTCCTGCCGTCGTTATCAGTGTGTATTGTGGAGATTTTCGCCGGAGGATCCAATCGAAATTTATCAGCTGAATTGTGTTGTTTTTGGTGTTTAAAGCTCTCCATATTTGGCGCTTCGCACCATCCACCAGCTTGTAGAGGAGGATGGAAATCGTTTTCCGGCTGCCAAGGCGAGAATACCAAGAGACATGTTCATGGACGACTTAGTCACATCTGTCGCCACAGAGTCAGAGGCCACGGAGCTGTATCGTCAGTCCAAGCAGCTGTTTGAGGGAGGAGGTTTCTCGCTCACAAAGTGGACTTCAAATTCACCATTAATGTTGGAGAAATTCTCGGAGGATGAGAAATCGTCTTCGTACAAGGATTTCGAAGCAGACAACTCCTTGGCCATCTTGGGATTGAATTGGCAACCTAGTACTGATCTGTTTCAGTTTTCAGTCAAGAGTGGTGAGGTCATCGCTAATAAGTGTTCTATTCTGTCAGTGATGGCTCGTATCTATGGTCCACTTGGTCTCTTGTCACCGTTTACATTATTTCTAAAGTGTCTTGTCCAGAAACTGTGGAAATTAGGAGTGGATTGGGACGAGAAGCCGCCTGAGTCTATATGCACTCTTTGGGAGAATTGTCAAAAAGAGTTGCCTCTATTGTTGAAATTTGCTGTTCCACGTCACGTTGGTTTGTTTCAGGATTCTCACATCAGTTTGATTGGTTTTTGTGACACACCATTGTCTGGTTATGGTGCAGTTATCTATGTGAAGTCGCAGAAGGAGAGCGAGGAGCCAAGAGTTGTATTATTGTGTTCGAAGTCCAAGGTAGCATCATCTAAAGTTGTTTCAATACCTCGTTTGGAGTTGTGTGTGGCACTCTTGTTGGCAAAACTCATGAATTCAGTAGTCACTATTATTAGTGAACATTGTCATGTATCTCGTATTGTCGCACTCTCTGATTCTACAGTCACCTTGTGTTGGATTAATGCTCCATCTGCGAAATGGCAAACTTTTGTTGGTAATCGTGTCGCAAAAATACAGGATTCTTGTATACAGGGGTGGATGCATGTTGCCGGAATTGGAAATCCTGCTGACTGTTTGTCTAGAGGTTTATCACCAGTTGAGCTTGTGAACTTTCCATTGTGGCTCTCAGGTCCATCATGGATAGCAGAGGACGAATGCGATTGGCCCGTTCGAACTCAAATGGAAGAGATAGTGGATCCACTGGAGGCGAAAAAACCGTCAGTGTTGACAGTCACAAAATCTCCTGATTGTAACAGCAATGCAATATATTCATTGATTGGTCGTTGTTTGGATTATGGTCGTCTTTTGAGAATTGTAATTCTTGTTCTCAAATTCTTACGAATCTTACCCCAATCAGAAGAATCAGATTTCGACGTTGCTGAGAGGTATCTATGTAAAGTGGTACAGAAGATACATTTTTCATCTGAATTTGAGCAATTAGAGAAGGGAGAAGATTGTTCTATGCACCTACGTCACCTGTCTCCATCCATTGATAAAGGTGTGATTCGCGTCGGCGGTCGTTTGTCTCATGCTGGACTTGAATTTGAGACTTGTCATCAGATGATCTTACCAAAATCCGACGCTTTCGTATCGATGTTAATTGATTATCATCACAAGAAGAATTGTCATGCTGGACCTTCGTTATTGTTGTTCTTGATCAGACAGAGATTCTGGATACTGTCTGCTTGCTCTATTATTCGTATTTGTGTCTAAGTGTAATCTTTGTTTCCATATTCGACCTAGTAATAATGCAATTATTCCGAAAATGGGTGACCTGCCTGCTTGTTGAGTGTCAAAATGCAAACCATTTGAAAATTGTTGTGTGGATTACACTGGTCCTCTGCGTATTACTATGATGAGAAATCGTAATCCTTGTGTTTTGAAAGCTTACATTTGTCTGCTTGTGTGTATGACAACAAAGGCAGTACATATTGAGTTGGTATCGGATCTATCAACACCCATGTTTTTAGCTGCGTTTCGTCGTTTTTAGTTACATCGTGGACCCTGTCGTGTGATGTATTCCGATTGTGGTACTAATTTTGTAGGTGCCTAGGAACAGTTGCGAAAAATATCTCAACTTTTGAACTTGTCCGAGTTTCAAACCACATTGACTAGTCAACTCGCCGAACACAAAATTGATTGGAAATTCATTCCCCCTGGTTTGCCGCATTTTGGAGGTCTGTGGGAGGCAATTGTCAAATCTGTAAAGTTGCATCTGTTCCGAGTAATTGGCAATCAACTTCTCACCTATGAGGAACTGAACACTGTATTGGTGCAGATTAAAGGTGTCCTGAATTCCCGCCCACTGTCTGTACTGAGTGAGGATCCGCATGAACCGCTGGCTTCAACACCAGCACACTTTTTGACACTAACACCATTGAAATCATTTCCCATGCGGGACGTGGACAGTGTCCCTGTGAATCGTCTCACCAGGTATGAATTGATCAGTCAACTTATTCAATCGTTCTGGAACCGATGGAGAAGAAAGTACCTGCACGAACTTCAGAGTCATAAAAAATGGTTGAAATCACCCACTTCTATCAGTGTGGGAACGGTTGTGGTAGTAGACCAACCAAACACACCTCCATTGCAGTGGCCACTGGGTGTCATTGAACAAGAGTTTCCAGGAAGTGACGGCGAGGTTCGAGTGGCGAGTGTTCACCTAAAAACTGGTATCTATAAAAGACCAGTAACAAAATTATATCCACTCCCAACTCAATAGTTGTTGTGATTGTTGCATTTTTTCTTTTGTGTTGTTTTTTGGTGTTGGTGTTTTGTTTTTTTTGGCATGTCTGGATTTTTCCTTTCCGTGGTTTTTTCAGTTTTGTAACTTGGCTGAAAAATAGATTTTCAGAGGCGGGGGTATGTTCTGGCCAGAGAATTCGAATTGTAGCGCCAGAATGCCAGACTGTGGTTCTGCCAATAGCAGGCTTGTGTTTGCGCCGGCACAACCATCCTGCTGCGTGGCATTGTGGATGAATTTTTGTAAGTCTAGCTGTCTTTTCCCGTCGCCCCGTTGTTGTGCAAGACCGAATTTGTGTTTGTCTGTAATGTAATTTTCGATCGGAAATTTCTTTTAAGTTGTTTGAGTGTAGTGTGTGTGAATTATGAATATAACAGCTAAATAGTATTGAATTGAATTAATTTGAATCGGATTTGAATTTATAAAGAATCCAGTTTGAGCTTTGTTCAAAACACAGTGCATAGCCTGCAAGTTGAATGCAAAAAGGCAGCCCGGAAGCAAAAACCTGTCTTTTCCCAGATTTCATCCCACCCTGAACCTGACCAAAACACCTAATAAAGGCTTCGAAGGGCAAGTAGTCAAGATTGGAATGAATTTGGTGAGTTTTTTCTTTTTTTTATTGTTCATTAATGCAGAGTTTAACTGTACAAATAACCTGGCTCAAATTGAAGATTAAATTTTGCCCCTTGTTTGTATTTGATTATTTAAATAGTAAATTACAGTCCTCTGGTAGCTCTAGCCTGAGCTTTGTTCAGAACAGTGGTTATTGAATGCCAGTTTCAGTGTGGTAATTTTATCAAATTTTTCACTTGGATCCCGACCGGATGATATAACTGGGAATAGTAACCTTACAAATTAGAAATTTCTATTACAAATTATTCAGTCAGGAAAATTCAATGGTTGAGGTAGTAGATTATTTGAATTATTATTAGATTCTTCTTATGATAGAATTAAAAGCGAACTTCAGGATCATCTGCCTCAGCGAATTGCTGAATTCCAATGCATAACTGAAAATAATTATTTATTTCTTAAGTTTAATTCAATTCTCATTATGTCAATGTTGTGGTAATTCACCGTAAAGTCTGGTGGTTTCGTTGAGATAGTATCCTAGAAAATTATAAATTTAATTACTTGTGATATTCGTTTGTGACCTATTCAGACGAAAGTTGTCAGATTTATTTTTTGTGGATTGCTTAGGAATTGGATCGACACCCTGCGGCGTTCTTCCGACTGTTCGGCATTGTTAATATTTTTGATTGCAGGTAAGGTTGGTCCAGGACCTAATGCAGTACCACAATATATAAAAACGAAATGGCACTCACTAACTGACTGACTCACTGACTGACTGACTCACTCACTCACTTGCAGAACTTAAAATCTACCGGACCAAAAACGTTAAAATTTGGTAGGTATGTTCAGTTGGCCCTTTAGAGGCGCACTAAGAACGGATTTAGAAAAATTTCCAAAGATACGCCCAAAATCTGCGTTTTTCCAGCGTTTTATTAGCGTTTTCTCAGCTTTATCGAGAACAAATAAACAGAAAATGTTCAAATTCAGTACAGAAGATCAGCTAGGGTGTAATAATGTTGTATTAGAAGGAATTTTTAATAACGTCAAAGATACGCTGAAAATTGGCGTTTTTCCAGCGTTTTTTTTTTATTTTTCTTAGATTTATCGTGAATAAATGAACAGAAATCGCTCAAATTTAGTACAGAAACTCAGCTAATGTTGTGTTAGAAGGAATTTGCAATAACGTCAAAGATACGCCCAAAATTAGCGTTTTTCCAGGGTTTTTTTGCTTTTTCTCAGATTTATCGAGAACAAATGAACAGAAATTGTTTAAATTTGGTACAGAAGCTAAGCTAGGGTCTAATAATGTTGTGTTAGAAGGAACTAGAAATAACGCCAAAGATACGCCCAAAATAAGCAGTAATATTACCAAAGTAACAGACAGAAAATTTTCAAATTTGGTACAGAGGTTTAGCTAGGATCTGAAAATTTTTCGATAAGGTGACTTTTATATTTCATCAAAGATACGCCGAAAATCAGCGTTTTTCCAACGTTTTTCTCAGCTTTTCTGCGTTTCCTCAGTACTTTGACTATCTGATGGGATGAAGCATGCTCAAATGAAAAATGCAGACGAGCGAAGCGAGCCCGCTTATCTCACTTTTGGACAATCCAGTCGTGGGTCCAGGGTCCGCCCTCTGGCTAGACGGATTTGGCGAGCGAAGCGAGCCTGACGGCTAGTCACATTATAAAAAATGAAACTAGATGTAGATTCAATATGAAATTCAGTTTAAACTGGCACTTTTGCAAATGTCCCTAATAGAATAATGATTGCTAATTTAGTTGTTGAATTGAAAAAAAAAATTGATAACTTGTATCTTGCATGGAAATCTTCAACAACTCTCAAGGATTATAATATTGTTGAAATACAGCCCATAACATAGCTTTTGGTGCGATGAAAAACCTCTTTGATAAGATTAATAAACTCATAACTATTATTGGAAAAATCAATGTCTTTCTGACATGGAAATTTATTGGACATAGTGAGAAATTCTGTAAAAATGTATGTTATTATTGATCCTCTACCAATCTTTAAATCGCTTGTTTCAATTTTCTTTTCTGGAAATACATCTAAAATGGACGTTAAATGGATGAAGAAGTTTAAATCGAGTTTGGCTAGTTTGTACAAACTATTCATCGGTTGCCAGAAATCAATTATCGGTGAAGTTTGCTTTGATTTTGTTCAGCAACTGCAAAGCTACTGCACGCTGACTGGAGAGTAAAGAGTACCCAAAAGGACATGGGGATGCGGAGGCAGCATGGTTCCCTTGCCCATTTAGAATTCAAAGTGTATTGGGGGAAAAAAGTCGCAAAAACTAAGGGAACGTTGAGAATGGAGAGAGGTTTTACTGGGGTTGATGAAAGGGACGAGGAGGAAACGAGGAAGTGAAAGAGGTTGAAGAAGAAGAAGGGTTTTGGGAGGGGGGTGAGTGGGGAATCTACAGTACAATCGGCAGTTTAATTGCTGTGGAACGAGGGTTTAAAATAAGAGATAAGGGAAAAATATGAGAGAAAGAAACACGCAGAGCGCCCCCTCTCCATCAGTTTTCAGGGGGTTCTAACTGAATGGCCCTGCGGACAGAAGAAAGAAAAATTGCTACGAAATGCAAATCCATATGCTAATTGAAACATTACCGATAAGAGGAAGGTGGATGGGGATGAAGTTTCCGCTTATTGATGAGCGAGTGAAGAGGAGGATGAGAAGGAGGAGTAGACAGAGGAAAGGGCAATCGCGGAAAGTCTTCTTAACTTCCCCCTCCCTTCCCACGACAATTATCCAGCTTCCGTCCTGAAGGAGTTTTGTAATGCTAACAAACTAGGGCGGGAATTACTTAGTGACTGGCGCAAAATGCGAGAAGCTAGTTGGTATTATGATTGTACATGAACCAGTGTTGCATAGGCCATTTGCAGTCATTACGAACGTCGATAGATGACGCATGAACACCACTTCATTGCCATGTCTCTCATCCTTACTCTTCCAACTTCTTTCAGAACAACTCCTCACATGCAGATGGAAGTCTTATGAGAGTGATCTTTGACTTATTCAAGATAAGTGAAACAGAGGAGCAATGTCTGCCGATGAGTTTTCCCCAATTCAATATTGTAGATTTCGAAGACATAATGTTGACTGTAGTTATAATATGCCGTACAATTCATATTCAATTTTTCAACTCAAACTTCAAATAGTGAACAAATTATTCTACTCATCAAACTATGCTTAGTTTCTAGCATTTCTATCACACATTTCATCATCAAGCATGCACATTCACATCATACGCTGAACAACGCGTGTAATATAATATGGTTTGTGGTGTCAATATGGTTTTCCAGAACTCCATATCCAGAAAGAACTCCATTGCATGGATAGCTAAGATATCTTTCCAGTTTTTATGACTGTTTCAACTTGTCTCAATCAATAACTTAAATGATTCAAATATTGAAAGCTGTGCTCAACTGCTCAATAGTCATAACTCAATTGCTGCCATGCTCAAGCATTGCAACGGGTAAAGTGTAATACGGAATTGTCAGAACTGTGCTGGAAACGATCAAGCTCACTTACATTTGAACAAACAAACTTCAATGACAAACATACGAACTCCAGTGACGAACAAACCCGCAGATTCGGCCACAAACTGTCCTATCGACTGGTCCAATCTCGAATCTGCATGCACTTTTTACTTCCGGTTCACTCTTTTCCTGTTACTCTCTCACTCTCTCTCTCTCTCCCTATCCGCTGTACTACGCGGGGCAAAACGTTTTCGAAATCACAATGGCCGTGTTTTGTTTCACATGTGATTTATCTGTCGGTGCTTTTGTTTTGGCTGTTCGTCTCACTTATTCCACTGTCGATTATTCTGTGAAATATGGCACGCGACTTGACAAGGTCGGAAGCCAAAGTCGGGCTTGGGGGATTGGAGCTCCGGGCTCCGGGGCTCCGGGCCTGGGCTTTGGGCTTTGGGCTTACTTTGAGCCGTCTGACGGATTCTTCGAGCGCTGAACAAGTTGATGAATCGGTTTGCCACCCTTCACTCATCCCTCCCTCTCTTCGCAAAACAACTTCAAATTGCCAGTCACACAACCTATTCAACTGACTTGTCTACCGGGGCCGTTTTCAAATGTTGAAAAATTGAGCTATTTTGTTTGATGTGTATTTTGTTGCAAAGGCCAGGGTGAATCTGTTTTTTTAGTTATCAATTCAAGTTGATAATTTCATTGTGCACCTGGTGTCTTGAAAAACTGATGTGTCAAAAATAGCAAACATTTCAATGTCTATAAGTTTTTTATAATATTCATTTTTTGATGTATAGCTCAAAAATACATGATATTCAATTTTGTAACTTAGACTTGCATCATGATTATGAAAAGATGACTATAGAAAGATTGACTATAATTCTATCAAGTAGAAACAATTCAACTCTCTCAATAGTCACTCTGAATATGATGTATAAGTATATTTGTTGACACTATCCATGAAAAACATGAAGAATAATTTGGTTATTTTGAAGTTATCTGAGCTATAATAATTCATTCAAGATTCATCGAATGTGTAATGTATTATTCAAATCAATACTTCGAAGATTCAAATCACTTGGATGTTTATAATAAAATATATCATTTTTTGGTTATTCAACATACAGGTAAATCGTGCGAAATATAAGTATAGGCATCGACACAAAGGTTGTTGTGCCTTACCTTTTAAAAGATGATAAAAAAGATAATTTTGAATATAATTTAGAATTTAGAAAAAGGCCGACACATCTAGAAAATACCTGAGTCCATACTTAATTCATGCAGGTGAACGGGCTAGAGTCAAGAAAACTTCAATTAATCTTGCCATGCCTGATTTACTAGGTTTTTACTATAAACTAACACTACACTTTGAAATAATTGAAAAAAATACAAACAACTTCAATAAACATTGGCAACTAGAATCGAACGACAGAAACAACAATTTCATGTTACTTTGTTAACATTCTTCATCTGATTTGGGGGCGCATTACTATCCCTCATTTAGATAGCAATACGTCACAGAACCAAACAATATCAGTCATAAAATAACAAATTAATTTCAACATGAAATTACTCAAGAAAGAAAAGCCCGTTGAACCCAAATTTCGTCGATAGTAGCCCATATAACCCATTTCATAATAATTTTGAATCCCCACTTTTGATTGACATTCTCGAATGAACCTTTGTTTCACTACACTGCACTTTCGTTAGTCTGTACGTTGCTTTATCGTCGGGGTTACAGTACCTTGTTTTTGGCGGTGAACTTTTACCGGTTGAATTTGGCTTGACGGCGACGTCCTCTTACGTCCCTAGACCTGTCGTCTGAACGGGTGTCTTGTTGTCTGAAGCGGTGTTACATAAAGTTGCGGAACCAAAGGGGTGGTACATGAAGTTGGTTTGGGGGCACACATGAACCGCTGTAAATAAATGTATTACAGCATGTAACATATTTAATTTGGATTGATAAATAAAAATCCCTAGTTGAAATATTTATAGGTCTAAGTGAAGTAATTGGCTAATATCGCCAAAGAGATAACATGAAGATTAGATAATATCAGACGTCCTGGCTAAACTGTACAACAGCCTAAGAGGAATGGGAATAAATTTTGCTAATATATAATATTATATAAAATATTAAAAATTAAGGTTAGGCATAAATATTTACTGATCGGCGACCTAATGATCGACTGAGCCATACAACGTAGAATCTGACCAAACACCTTGGCAGAAATTTATTGTGGCAAAACAGTATGCAATTTGAGGAACTAAAGGTCTCACGTGGCTAATTATTGTAATGTATGAAACAACTAATAACCTATAAAAAATTACTTAGCATGTAAAGAGCATATTTAAAAACCCCAACAAAAATAATTAAATGTATTAAGGAAGTAGGAGGTTACTGGGCGCATGAATACTGTAATAATTTGCATGCACCAATCAAATAGCGGCAATTGACAGGCGGCAATAGTGAGCCGATTCAAAAATATTTGTATATATTTCTACAAATAGTAAGAGTTTGTAAAAAATTGTTGTATAGTCTATGTTTTGGATATGGCCCGAAGGCAAAGAAATTATTAAATATATAACATAAGTAATAATTTAATATTTTAGCACGGTCTATTTGAGCCTTGAATGGCGGAGGAATAGAATATTCAAATTTTTATGCAAATTTAGAAATCGGAAATGAAAATTGTAAAATTGAGAAACGAGAACCACACTCGCCTGCCAACTGCCACCATGAGAGGTCACTAAAAATTATAGAGCGTAATACCTTGCTATATCTTGTAATAATTTGAAGTTAAATTGAATTACTAAATTTCTTATAAGACTTTGTGATGCTCTTATAAGGCAAAAGTCATTTTTGAATAATTTTGTAGCCCCTTGGAAGAGACGACTCCGGCTACAATAATCCAGGACCACCAGGAGTTGGATCGACATCAGCAGTTCATAAGAAAATTCCGACACGTGAGTGAAAAATATTGAAATAGTGATAGGGCGCCCTCAGTGCTTCGAAATTACATTAGAATCAAAGCTAGCTCGTCGAAAGGGTTTTCTTATGAATTAAGAATTTGGTAAAAAATACTTGCACAAGTAAATGTAGTATAAAAGGTATTTTATTAGAAAAGTAATGAATCAATTCATATATTGGAAGATCTATCAATCAAAGAAGTATAAAATCTAGGCTGTTAATACAATATTCATATGATCATTAATTTCTGCAATATAATTTGCGATAGTTTATTGTAGCTCTGATTCACTAGATGAATTGCTCTATTTATTCCTTCAGGTGCCGAATCTTGCACCCTGAGATATAAAATATATTTATTACAAAGAAATCTATTAGAAACTATAGAATTTAATATAATATATATTGGGATTACTAGTTTGTCAATTTATCATGCTGACCTAAAAATCTATTCAAAATAGAATTGTCCAAGTCGACAGGTATTAGCAAACTGATATCGCAGCTACATGCAAATAAATGCATATGATCATAAAAATAAAAGCACATGGTAACATTTCGTGCTATAAAATTCAAAGAATAGTATTAGCCTGTGATATTCTATTGATTTCGATTATTGTTTTATCTTATATTATATATTTTTTGTCGCTCTATATATTTTTTGCTCTGATTTATTTTTTGCAATATTTGTTAATATATGTATCAAATTGTTTATGGTGTGCGATTTTTTTTTTATTCCTCAATACTATAGTATAAGTACCATATATATATATATATATATATATATATATATTTTTATAAATTATCTGTATTATTTCTATAAGCTACTGTATGAGCCCATTAATGTAAGATGACAAGAACATGTCGTACTGAAGTGAGACTGTATCCTATAAAAAACCACGACCTGATTTTTATAATTATTAAAATATTTCATGCTCTACCGACTTATGCCAAGCAGGAGGCTAATCGTTATTTAACTATAAAAAATAACGTGACAAGCATTAATTTCTAACTCTTCCTACAATTCATCAAAAGCTAAAACAGGAGTTATCTATTGATTACAATTAATTAAATTCTCTAATTCTATTTGAATCCTCATTTTATATAGATTTTTATCTTTAAACTACTGATTCTTTGTATCAGAATTAATGGATCTTTCTTCACAAATAATTCAAAAGTTCTGTTATAATTTAATAAATTAGCATTCAGTTAAAAGCCTTAACGCCATGAGAAAACACAGTCAGAAAAATATAAAATTGTAAAATGTCATAAACTCAATATGAACCTAATCTTAAAAATTTCATTCCAATTTAAAGGCTATCTTCCTAAATTTCAGCAATACTCTACAATAATATATCTACAGGAACAATAACTCAAATGTAACGTAACTGAAAACTTTCTATACTTCTTTAGAAAAAAAATATAATTATCTTCCATCACTAATAAAATCAAAAGGATTATTCTCAATCAATATTATTTACTTGAAAAATAACAGGCTTTGTTAATACAATACTCTTATGGAAGTTTCAATCAATTAAATTCCCTAAATTATATTTTAACCTTATTTTACGTACCTTAGCAGTTATTTGAAGAAACAATTATTTGTACATGATGAAGAAACACAATTGAACTTTTCAGGACATGGCACTACTAGAAAATTTGAACTTTAATAAAAATAAAACTAGCTCCTACATTAACTAATGATATAAACTTGTAAACCTGCCCAAAAAGGGGGAAACATAGTGACTACATCTTTACTCTCGTGGTGCTCCTAGCAAAGTGTCATCCGAAACGTAATCTGGTCTCTCAGCTGGGGAATCCCCCCCACTACTGTATTAAGAAACAGGTCTCCTATTGGGCGAAGGGAATCAATTTGACCAATCGTCGCGTGTCTTCTAGAGCCTTTGGAACAAATAGTAACTGCAAAATCGGTAGTTTGTTATAATTTCAATGCTTGCTGTTTTCCAACTTATCACACTCTATGTCGCGACAGGAAGGCTAAGTTTCAGAGATAATTCCATAATCTACATTCCTCGACGACTCGGAGCCACAATTTTTAAATATCTATCATGGGAAACTCGAAGTCATGGTCGTTCATAATAGAGAGAGAAAATAATTTATTTCGCTAACTCACTTACAATAATGGCTCTAGTCTATTGCGTATTAAATGTACTATTAAAACTTGGGAAAAGGCCTGAATTAAAAATAGTGCTCGGCACATTGTCTATGGTACAGGTTTTGTTTTTTGAGGTATCTTCCAATTCATCCTACTGGAATAACATCCTCTATTATTGTGATATGCATATCTTCCATCAAGATAACCATATTTCACTATGAAAATCACTTGCAATTTATCTTGTTCTTCCTCCAACTCATGTATTATCCTCATCCAATATGACTGGACATTCGAATCAACTCTCTACTTATCATCGATGTTACATTTTTATCAATCCTATTAATCAACTCTCTCTCTACACCCGGCCGTGTGTTTATGAGATGGATATTATTTCATATCCTTTTCAGAGAATCGACAATTATTTGTTGAAACACCACCGATTTATGAGTTACATCACAATATTTGATTATTTTTATTCTAATTGCATTCAATCTTCATAGTCATTGATAAATCTATCTATACTTTGTAAAATTCGTTGAATAATTGCAATATCTTCATTCAATGTAAATCAGTATATAAGCCATTAAATTTTGTAACAAACATGAATAGAAACTAATAGATAACTATTATAATATACTGAACCCTCTGTCATGAGATCAATCAAGCATTTCTACCGATCGGTGGAATTTCTTTTTAGAACTTTAATCCCCACCCGACTTCATCTGACCTTTATCATCCACACCTTGAAGTCAGTTATCAACGACTAACCTTCACCTGACGATAGTGCTCCAATTTAATAATCATCCTCGGACGCAATGCACATCATTATTCGCGTTCTATTATTAAGTGTCAAGCCATGATAATAAAGTCAAATTAGGGAGTGAGCAAACGAGATTCTGGATGTTGATGATGCTGATGTTGCTGCAGTCAACGGCCGTTATTGATCATAACTCACACACAGTTTAATGAAAAAAAGGGGAGTGAAAATAAAGCGCAGATATTTATAGTGCAGACCGTGAACTGTACGGAGGAGGAGTACGCCATAAATTCAGATCTGCGGGTGGGGCCGCCTCCAGGTTGGTATTCTGCCGCCGCCTCCGGAGGCAGGACCTTTCACACATGCGGGCGGCAGGCCACCCGGCGATATTTTCGCAGTCAGCCACTCTGGTTTTGGCACCGGCTCAGTGTGAGTTGGTGTGTGTATGTTAGCTCTGCGAAGGCGGTGCAGCATCTTCCCATTCATGCGTTTATAGGAGGCGTTTTGGCATTTGCATGCAAAAATTGAATGGAATTCAGAAATAAACCTGAACACAGTGAGGAATTTGATGTGAAATCGATTTGTGTGCATCTGTTTCTGAATGAATATAATTGTTTGAAATTGGAACATTTATTTTAAATTACTCTTTATAGTAAAATATTCTTGTCGAAACTTGTGTCAAGCCTCCTAGCAAGATTTTCTATTTTCTAAAACTATCAACTCCAAGATCCATTATAATAGTGTCATGAAATTCCACCATGAATTCCCAGAAAATAGATATGCTAGTTTGCTCTTATTTCTTCAAGTTCAACTTTGAGTAGCAAACGTTCTTGCAGTTTCTGCAGTCAGTATCTCTAAGGTTACCCGAATAAGACTTAAGAGCTTTAAAACCAATAATCATGAACCATTTATTTAACTCATCGTTACAATACAGTATTTGTCAGTGTAATCTGTGCATTAATTTTCTGAAGAACATTTTTTTTTGCAATTGACAAGGAATTTAAGAGAAAACACACATTACCACAAAAAGCAGTTTCAATTTGTTGTACTGTACTTTATTGATAGAAAATTGTATCTCACTTTCATAAATTATGATTAATCGTGACGATATTATGAAATATACGAAAAATATACATAATTTGGAAAATTATCCAGTTCAAACTGATTTCTATAATGGATAAAAGTTTTGAAGTTAGTTTCGAAGTTATGATGTGCATAGCCTTGGCGAATTCATTGTCAGTCACTCACTCGATCTATTCATACTAGATCACTGGATTTTTAAGATACTGGAGGTGGTCTTCTATAGAAGATGTTTAGATTAGCTATAGTAGAATATTTGACACATTGATCCTTGAATCGTCAGTTACACAACATTATTAATTTGAATCGATCTGATTAAGTTGTAAAATTATTGAATATTATTATACCTTTTCTTGTTCAGATGGAAAATAATGATTGTTCAAATACTAGCTCAATAAAGCTGGATACAAAAACTATAGAAATTTACTGGACACACTAATTGAGAAAGCTAAGATAAACTATCGTAAAAATAAAATGTGAACTTGTAAACGGAATAACAGAAAGACGTGGCTCTGTGTAGAGGAAATTTTAGACATAAAACGAAATAGAAAAGTTCCAGACATCGACCCTATAATATCATCATCGATTAGGCTTCTCAAGCCTGTTCCGGCGTCCATCTCTTCCTCGGCCTACCAATACTTCTTCTGCCTATTGGCTTGTGGAGTAGGGCATTCAATGGGAAACGGTCTTCAGGCATTCTAAGGACATGATCTGACCACTTATTTCTATATGTTTTTATCAAACTCAACACTGGTTGAACATCAGATTCTCTTCTTATATTTTCATCCCGAATCCGATCCTCTCTTGTGCATCCTTTGACTTGTCTAATGAATCGCATCTCTGCTGACTGTATTCTTGATTCAAGCTTCCTTGTCAGCACCCATGCTTCACTTCCGTAAGTCAAAGTAGGTATCGCCATGGCTCTATAGAATTCAATCAAGGTGTTCTTTCTGGATCTACCTTTAAGGGATCGAGTAATTGCTTCGCATACAAAGTTGAATTTTGATATATTTTTTTGGAAATCCTGGTCGTAATCATATGTGATGTCGCAGCCTAAATATTTGAAATTTTAAATTTGAAATCAGTTCCAAAATCCTGTCTCCTAATACTATTCTCGATCGTATCGGCCATATTTTAGAAGCCATGATTTTCGTTTTGATTGCCGAAATTTTCATTTTAAAATGTTCGCTTATTATGTTGAGCTTATGCATTGCAATTTGTAGCTTGTCCTCAGATTTCTGTATGATTACTGTGTCGTCCGCAAACATTAAATGGTTCATATAAGTGCGGGTAAGAGAAATACCCTTGTCAACGCGTTGCTGCCACACATGCATTCATCAACATAAATATTGAAGAGGGCAGGTGAAATATTGGGCACTCCTGTTTTACTCCTTCATTTGTCAGTATTTCTCTGGACAATTCCTCATTTTCTAATGTTATTCTCATGGAAGTATTGTGGTATAATGTTTTTATGCTACTGATTAAATGTTTGGGGTATCTATTTATCATCATGATGTTCCAGAGTAGCTCTCTATCAACATGATCAAATGCTTTCTGTTTTGACACAGTTTTGAAATTTATTGAGAATTATTGAAAAGACAGATCACAATTTCTAACTATAGACGGATAAACAAATAAATTAACTTTAACTGAATTCGGCCTTCCACAGGGAACGGTTCTGTCACCAATTCTATTTCTGCTATACATCGATGAACTATTGAAAGTTATAGCTGGTTGTCATTCGATCTCTTTTGCTGATGACACAGCATTGGTCTTTACTGGTTCAAGCTGGGATGAAGTAAAGCTCTTGGCAGAGTCTGGTCTCAGACTTGTTAAGTCATGGCTTCATCAACACATTTTCACGCTGAATGTCAATATGAGTGTATAATGGTATTCTCATCAGCAGTTAGTTCTCTCCACAGAGATGTTCTGAATACTGATATCTGAATACACTCTGAAATCTGTCTTGAACGGGAAAGATTACGGACTTGTATTGGAGATTGCGATTGTCACTCTTTAAAAAACGTGAAAGAAACTAAATATCTAGGAGTCTTAAAGTGAATGCACATATAAGAGCAACATGGTTGAAAAATGAAACACATAATCCACAAATTCCTTGGATTAAATAAACTTGATGACCCAACTATAATAAAGATGGCTTATTCTGCATTTGCCCAGTCCATATTGCAATATGGTATTGGGGTATGGTGTGGAGCATCCATTTTAATAAAATCTCCGTAATATAAAGATATATTTTAAAAGCTGCACTTGGAAGACCAAGATAATATCCCAGCTATAGCCTTTTTGCAGAGTTCCCAGTTTTAACAGTAGGACAACTTTAGGCGGAAAATTAATTCTAGCCGTTCATAAGCATAAAAATCTCTTTGGAACTAACATTCCGTCGTATAATTTCCGTTCATCATCTCATTACCGCATTTCCAGAACAAATTTAACAGTATGCCACAGACAGTTCAAATACATAAGTAATAAATTGATGAATATTCTGCCAGAGCAATCAATTTCAGATATTATTTAACAAATCATTTATTTAAAGTATAGAGGGATGGATCAGAAGTAACAATGTTTTTCGCATCATGCACAGTTACAATCTATTTTATTTTTTCTAGGGCTAAAGAAAGCTTTATATCAATTTCATTTAATATAAATTGAACTCAGTACCATTTTAAATAATTTTTTTTTTATATTTTTTCCACTAAGTTACATTTTGAATTCAGTGGTTAGAAGCCATAACTTGATATATCAACTTTTCAAAATTTCACAGGACAGCTGTTTCAAGTTATAATCATCATATCGAATCCAAATTTCAAAAAAATCTGTAACATGGATGCTCTTGTTGCAGCTTGAACTATAGATTTCTAATATCAATTGAATGAAATAGAAAGAATAATGCCTAGAATGAAATATATACAATTTAATTACATAACATGTTTTGCCATTTCTTATGAAAGGAAGGAAAAATAGATGAAATTAATACATATTATTCTTTTTAAATTTGTGTGATTGATAAAAATTAGCGAAAAATTGATAGAATTGTAAGTTAAAATTAATCAAAACATATCGTTTGAACTCTTTCCACTGTCGGTCTTTGTTTAGAGTGGGTTTCGAACTCCCTCACTCTATACGGTATTTTGCCCGGCGCCAATCAATTACTATGAATTGATAAAATTAAACTAATAAAATTGAATTGATTTGAATTGATAAAATTAATTACTTTACTGTAACTTCACTCACTGTGTGGATACTTATATTTCACTCACTGAACTAATAATAGTATTGAAGAAAAAGATAAAGATAGATAGATCAGGGTCGTGTGTAAGGGAATGTATAAAGTGAAAGGCAAAACAAAGGTTAGTTATGAATTTATTATTGAACTTTAAATTTATATGAATTTATAAAAAATTGATCAAAAATAGAGTAATGATTAGATATAAATACAAGATGATTAAGTTTTTTGAAAGTACAACAGTTCAAGTTTAATTTTAAACAAAAAAATTTAACAAACAGTTATTATTACTTTTATCAGGTTACTTGAAAAATAAGTAATAAAATCAAAATATTGAACACCTCTAGTTAAAAATACGATTATAGTCAAAAATAAGAGAATTGATAAATTTTAAAGAATGAATATGATTAGGGGAGCCTTGCTTTAAAAAAAACTATTATTTGTGCTTAGAAGAAAATTTCAACTGTAAGCTTCAAGAAGTTAATTAAAACTGTATCTACAGATTTGTATTTAGAAGAGCTGAATAATTAAATTTGCTGTTTACTTTGATGCTATGTAATTTGATATAGTTATTTGGGCTTTTTAGGGTGGGGTGGTGTGGATTTGAAATGAGAAAAATTGAAAATTCTAAATACAATCTTTACCTGGCTCAGTCAATTCCCTATAGGATAATTGAAGTCTGAAACCAAAAACTCACTCCTACACTGAACACTGTCCAAAATCCAAGAGACTCACAGCAACTAACAGCAACTTAACTGCCACTAACTGCCACCAACTTGCAAGGCATGGTCTGCCTGTTTATATACTAGAACCACGATTTTCCACCCCTCATCGCCCTTCGCCCTCTAGCTCCGCCTACACTCAAACTCTTCAGCTAATATTCTGCTTACAAATTGAATTCAAATATCAATTTAAATTTACTATAATGTTTATTATGTTATATCATTTTAATCTATGGCTCCCCTTCATTATTAAAACAAATGATATCATACATTTTACCAATATTTAAACTCTAAAGTTTGGATACTGACAATTGAATGCATTGATTTGATTAATACAGTAATCAATCTTATAAATCTGATATGGCAAATATTTCGATAATAAATACATGAAATGAACAAAATACAATGTCATACAGTACATCATTACAATCGAGTTGAATAAATCAAATTAATAACATACCAATCAATTACTACTTAATTAATTAAGCAGGTTTCTTATACTCATTGTCAACATGTTTCAATCAAATAAACCTAATTTATTCTATTTACAAATTTGTCCTTAGCCTATGAATTCGGATTCAACTAACTTAATTAGCTTATAATAATTATTAAATTATAATTTATTGTACAACCTTATATTTGTTGAATACTTTATACATATAGCCTAATCTACTTCACGCCCTAATTTATAAATACATTTACTCATATATCATGTTTATTGTTTTATGTGATCACCATTCAAATAACTGATCATCAAATAATTGCTTCAATAATATTCATATGCTGACCACGTGGTAAAATTGTAGCATATGCTGACCACGTGGTAAAATTGTAGCATATGCTGACCACGTGGTTACATTGAAAACTACATATCTATATTCTACTACTCTCCCAACTATATATCTATATTGCTATTCACAATCTTCATTTACCTGCCATCAACTTATGCTATAGATATATACAAGCACAGTGGACCATGTGGTTTCTACTGTAGACGTGTCAGTGACTGACGTTACTGTTATCATATATTGTTAGCAATTCTCTATGACAGAATGATTTTGTCTCAAACTACTTTGAAAAGAATAATAACCCCAGTCATCTGGCTAGGTAGGCTATTCAAATGCATTCTCAATAGTTTCGAGAAACGGTTCTTTTTATTATTCTAGCTCTTCGAGCGTTCATATTCTTAAATACAATATGTTCAGAGCACGTGTTACTACAAATAACATATATCTACAATTTTTAAATTTCAGGAGAGCACGTGGTCGCCATTTGTGGCTCACGTTATGATTATGATTCCATCTATTGCTTAGTCTACTTCATCTTTAGAGTCTTTTTCATCACCCAGCTCATCAAACTCCAACGCTTGTGCATTAGTTGAGAGGTTTTTATAGAAAGTGTGACAGTCCTTATCAATTAGGTTCAACATTGACAAGAGATCCTTCTTCTTCTTTTGATTAACCCCTTGTACCCTGGAATATGAGTTCCGAAGTTGTAGATTTGCTGTAAGAATCCTACGGCCTTTTCTGTCTCTGATGAGGTTGTTTCCGAAATGGTAAGCAAGGATTGAGATCATACTTGTAGTATACAATGCCAAACTCTTTTGTGTATATTATGCTCAGCCAGTTGACTGGCTTCTTGTCAGTATCTGTGGTTCGATGTACCAAAACATCCTTTAGGAGTGCAGAGAATGCCTTACAATCGTTGTAAAACACTTCTATCACCTTGAATCTTTTTTCCCCTCTGAGGGATCTCACAAATTGACACCAGTCACGGGGTACCATGATCCTCAATTTTTCTTCATCATCCATTGATGTACCACTTGAATTCAAGAGTTTCTTTGATCTTTCAATCCTGGCATGGTCGCTGACACATTCCAGGCGTGTGTAACCGGGCAGAAGAAACTTCTGATCGACAACTTGGAGATTATCTTTTTGAGAAATTGCATACATAAACATCACTGCTATATTGATATTCCGATTCTTACCACCGCATGTGTCAGAGTATGCGATCAGATGCTCAATACTGTCCGGGAATTGTAATTTTTTTTTTCAAAATGCAGGATCCAATTTGCTCAAAGCCCCTGCCTCTCTGAAGTTCACTCCACATGTAGCACTCTGAAGACTCATCAGAAGAGCAATCATGTATTGTGAGGTTGTAAATTGATAGTAACCTTTCATAATATGCAATATTTGTTGTCAGAAAAGGCATTGGTAGTACCTGCTGCAGATCAAATACCAAAACTCTTTATACTCAATAATTTTAGCATTATTCTTGTCTTCTAGTTTCATGTCATACCCTTCCTGTGCTTCTAAAACATGTGCGTTGTAGGATTCATCGATTGCATCACAGTCATTTTATTCAAAGTGTGTCTTTTAGTTACATTAAATGCATCACAAGTTTTTCATTAATTTATCAATGTAAGGTTGTTCAAATTTATACCCTGTACTATTGAAAACTCTCCGGAAAATGTCAAAACAAGCAGATTTGTCATTTTCATTTTCAACTCTCATGTCCAAGTATTCTTTATACATCTTCTTTACAGTCGAATGTAGGAATATTTTCACTTTCCTTTCCCTATTACCATAGGTAAGGAAAGTATTGCTTTCCGAAAAAAATTAAGGTACCCCAATTTCTAAATTTCTATATGTTTCAAGGTCCCCTGAGTCCAAAAAAGTGTTTTTTTTTATATTGGTCTGTGTGTGTGTGTGTGGTGTGTGTGTGTGTGTGTGTGTGTGTGTGTGTGTGTGTGTGTGTGTGTGTATGAGTGTATGTGCGTCTGTGTACACGATATCTCATGTCACAATTAACGGAATGACTTGGAATTTGGAACTTCATGTCCTTACAATATAAGGATCCGACACGGACAATTTCGATCTAATGCTATTCAAGATGGCGGATAAAATGGCGAAAATGTTGTCAAAAACAGGGGTTTTCGCGATTTTCTCGAAAACGTTTCCAATGATTTTGATCAAATTTATTCCTAAAATAGTCATTTATAAGCTCTATCAACAGCCACGAGTCCAATATCTGTAAAAATTCCAGAAGCTCCGCCCCATCTTTGCAAAGTTTGACTTTAGATTCCCAATTATCAGGCTTCAGATACAATTTAAACAAAAAAATCCAAACGGAAAAGATCGAGCATGAAAATCTCTACAATTAATGTACAGTAACATTTTCACCTAAAATTTAAAATGAGCTCAAAATTCAAGAAAATGTTATTATTTCAATTGCAAACTTTTGTTTCATCACTATTCATCACTATGAAGAGATAGCAGACTTCATGTGTCTCAAGCGTTATTGTCCTGTCACCAGCTCGCTTGGATCTTTGAATAGTAGACTTGAGATGCGCGTGAACACTAACGTCAGGTGATAAATTTTCATAACGGCCATGAAAGTTGTGTGAGTGCGCCACACCAGATTTTTTTTGATAAAATGTCTCTTCTTGCATAATGGCTTTCGTGTCTCGGATATTCATTAATGAATTCATGAATAGCATTCATTTCATCTTCACTGGTTTTGTTAACTGGTATTTGTCTACCTCTCATATCATGATCAATTACTCCAAAAGGCGCAGCTCTGAGCTTTTCCACTGAAACATCAACTTTTCCTCTTGTAATTCCATACATACACTTGAACATAGTTTTACAAACACTCAATTTGATACCGTCAATAATCAAATTGTTTAATACTGTAACTACCCTATTATGAGTCTCATTACTCTTTCCTCTGCCTGAGGAAAGTAGGCTTCTTTAGGCTCTGCAGAAGGACTATGTAAACATGATGTTTGACCAATGTTTGAATTATTTGAAATAGTGATTCCACTATCAACAATAAATTCCGTTCCAATATTCTGTGTAGAATCAACAAAAGATTCCTCAATAATTGGTAGAGCACAATCACCATGACTATACTCTCGTGTAGGTTAACTTCGAAAGTAAATCCCTCTAAATCGCTCTTTATTGGGTTAACATATTCTTTCAATTCACATATCCCTTTATGCACTATATACTCACATCTACTTTCTATAATTAATCCACATTCACAAATCCATGACATTTCAAACTCAAACAACTTCAAGCCAAGCTTCAACTTTTAACATTCATAGAAATGCTGTAGCTGTAGCACGTTGTATCAGCTGATAACAGTATGTATAATTACCAAACACGTGTTATTGAAAAATGGCAAAACCTGATAAGTATTCATGCCAGGTTTGCCAATAGCTGTATATACACCATACCATTGTTGTTTTTCAGAAGACAAAACTTGTTATGTGAACATATCATATTTTGCCATATTAGTAAATATTGTTAATAGACTTACTTTGTGATCATATCTTAACTTGATATGTCAACATATTCAGTTTTGACATCTTGAGAAATATGGCTAATGTTATCTTTTGAAAGATGGTGAAAGTGAATATACTGACATGTCAGGTTTTTCCACCTCATAGATTTCAGAATATTGAGTCAAAGGTCAGCAGCAGGGGCTGCTATGACATACATATCAAGTTGTGACAAAGTGTTATTTTACAAAAAATGACGTATCAGGTTTGGGCTTGGTCTGTCACATCGCTATTAGAGGGAATTTGACATATCTGGTTCTACCATTTTGTAGATCTGACTAAGACGAACACAGTGATGTTGATATCTCATTTTTGAGAAAAAGTCGACTTATCAAGTTATGGCATCTAACCACAGAATTATATTACTACAATTATTACTAATCATTATCACTATTCAAATGAAATCTTCAATTATCATATATATGTTTAAGTTAAATTGAATGACATTTCTTGGTAGCCTACTCGTTGCTATCACTCAAACTCAGGCTTTGCTGGCAACGTCAATTAAAAATTAAAGTTTCAGTTTCTACTGCAATTCTGTATAAGTATAAAGTATTTGTTTTATTTATGATTGGGAAATAAATGATTCTGATTTTGATTTGATTGGATTTGATCCATCTCTACACAGATTTTTTTGTCAAAATTTCAATCAAAATTATTATCTTTTGAATTCTTAGACATTGTCAAAAAATCAATTATTTTTTTGTAGTGATATGCCTACTCAGGAGTCGCCAAAAATAACAGTAATTTCATCCAGTCTAGGCTAGATCGTACGAAGACTGACATGTTAATGTACATGGACACTCCATCGTCTGTGAATTCTAATGTCATATTTATGAATAACTTAATGAGTAAATAGCAGTTTTGGTGTGGTGAACAGCTGTTACAAAACTTGTCTGTTGCAAAGGAAGCGTTGGCCCTGGCCGTCCAAAGAAAATGGCAAGTTGATCAAGAATAAGAAGGAGAAGTTGATGAAGAGAAAAGTGGAAGGTAGGTGCACACGCTTCAGGTGGCAGTGGCATGTCTCCATGACGACATGACAAGATGACGTGTATTTTGTGGAGGGGCGGTGAGGGGCCGCATGTCGTGTATCACGCTTGTACTCTCTCTTCTCTCTTCTCTTTTACAGCTGCTCTTCTCATCTCTTGTTGTCGGCCTGTCTCTCTAAGTGGCTTATTGATCATTCTGAGCCCTCACCCCCTGTCCTCCTATCCATACACACCCCCTCACCTAGGTCCAAATCATCCAACACCATCCTTGGTCCTTAGGCGAGTCGTAGTAGTTGATTGTACGAGTAAATTGGTTAGGATGCTCTTGGTAGCAGAAGCTCCTTCTTCTTCTTCATCATTTTCTAAGTTTGCTTCTTCACCTTACTCAAACCCCCTCCCCTACCATCGATTTCATGCTTCCTGTTACATTGTGTATCATCTTTTCCTTTCCACTTATCTTAATTGATCAAAAATGAAGAAAAAATAATTCATATTTTCTATCAAGGTAAAAACTTATTGTGATGACAGATTGCTATGCTGGTTAAAGTCCTACTAATCCTTTGTGTCAAATGAATTTCAGGAAGGAGGTTGAAGAGTAAAATTACAAAGAACCACTGTAACGGTCTCTTGAAATTAGCGAGTTTGATTCGAAGAACCTCTAATTTTTTTCCTATGCTTATACCCTTATACATGGTTATAACCATATGCATGGTTCTGTAGGTCATTGGACCAAGTCATCAATATTTATGAGAAAATTGAACCTCATGTGTGATTTCAAGATTGTTGAAAATTATTTATTTCAGGATGATCTTTTATCCATGGGGATTCTTCTGTTTATACAAAAGTCTTTCAGTGTTTATTCAATTTCACTATGTTAATATAATGTTTCCTTGCATGTTCCTGAATTTTTCTTTTTTTTTATTTTAGTCTCAAAATGATTATTTCAACGATTTCAAATGATTGTGCGATTGTGAGGCTATATCCTAGTGAGATGACTGTTCATATCCTCAGCAAATTAACGTTTTAAAAATTCTTCATCCAATCTTTCCGATTTGTATTAATATTTCTTTAGATGGTACAGATCAGAAACACGACAGTTATCACATGTAAATAGTAGGCATGCGCAATTGTCGTGAGTTGTTTTCGGCTACCGAGAAGGATCACAACAGACTCGTTTTTGCTCCCCTTCTTTTCATATCAAAATGAGATGAAACAATGCCAAAATGAGGGTGGACCAAGTGAAGGGGATAGCTCACAAATAAGCGCCCGGATACTGTGCTCTGTTATATTATAGTTCTCTATATAGAGAACTCTATATATGGCTCTGCCAACTAGCAGAATGTCAGGAGTCTCATGAGTTATCACCATAGCAGCCTCTAATACCTCTATAAGAGGTGGTTATGGTTATGACACAGACATGTAAGGAGGCTTGAGTAAGTATCCTTGAGTGAAATATTGTTAATTCAAATATGAAGAGAATTTTTTCTTTCAATTCAATTCTTTCTTTCTTTATTCAAAAAAATAATTAAACAATCAAATGCATTCCAAAAATCAAATACAATATTGTTTCCTAATTTCTAATATGTGTTCCCTATAGGCTACCCTGTGTGGGGACACTTGAATATATATAATTAAATATTTATATACAAATTTAAATATTATATCATGAAGAACATAATAATTGAATATGGTATTATATTGAAATAAATCAATATGTCAATATTTATAATCATTCTTGCACACATTCATACGCACACACTTCACACATGCGCACAAACACACACACACACACACACACACACACACACACACACACACACACCACACACACACACACACACACACACACTTACATACACTTACACAAAACTTAAAACTATGTACGGAGTGGTTTCTGTTTTTTTTCATATTTAGTTCAATTTTATTCATAGTTAACGTTTCGTTTTTTTTCAAAGTGCTGATGTAATTAGACCATAAATGAATGCGTTTTAAAGAAAGAGACAGTGATTGAAATTTGATACTGTCTTACTGTTTACGCATACCGGACGGGATTTGTGAGTTCAATGATCTTTGATTGCTGCAGTGTTCATGTCATGTAATGTGTAAATTATACTAAATTTAGACCTATATTAATTTAGTAAAAAATCATTCGGGTTGTCTAGTTGTAAAATGAATTTCTTGATTTCTTTTCTAAATAACTGACGTGACGTTATTTTCCTTGTTGTTACTGGAAGTGAATTGAATATTTTTATAGCTATGTATTTGAAGTGTCGTCTGGAATGTTCTAATCTTGGTTTTGGGAGGTTAATGTCCTGTGAATTCCTGAGGTTTATTCTTTCTCTCATCTGTTGAATATCGAAATTATTTTCAGCTAAATCCAGCAATGCTTTGAATATAAAAGAATGTCTCACTGATAATATTGATAGTTCTCTGAAGAGCATCATTGAACTATATTGTTTAGGTTTATTACAAATTATTTTCAATATATGTTTCTGACCATTAATCACAGGTTTAATATGAACATTGTATGCACTCCCATAGCATATTATTCCATAATTTATTCTAGAACCAATAATTGCATGGTATAATTGTAACAATACTTCTTTTGGACATAACTGTCTGAGGTAATAGAACTTCCTTATGTATACAAATAACTCATTTTTTATCTTCTGTACATGATCTGACCAAATGAGTCTACTATCCAATATGAGGCCCACATACTTAACTGTACGTGCTTGTTTTATTGTTTTACAGTTACACAATATATTATTCACCTGTTGCGCACAATCTAATTTATGTAAGTAAATACTAGTTAACTCCTGATCCGTGTTTTGAAGATTAAATTGTATTATATTACATTTGTCTGTGTTGATAGTTAATTTATTTTCGCAAAACCACCACCTAAGGTGCTTAGGATCCATTTCTAATTTATTTTTAAGTTCTTGATTTGTTTTGGCCGAATAAAATATAACTGTATCGTCTGCAAAAGATGTAATCTTTCCCTGTAAGTCACCATCCGTCAAATCGTTGATAAAGACCAGGAATAAAGTACTTGATAACACTGATCCTTGAGGAATACCTATGGTAATGTCCCCGGGTTCACTCAACGTATCGTTAATTCTGACCCTTTGACTCCTATTAGATAGGTAGCATCTTAACCAATCATTAGCAATTCCTCTTACTCCTGATAAGTCAAGTTTTTTTAGAAGCATGTTTTTATCAATAGCATCATCATGCTTTAGATATATCAAGAAACAGAGCTGCACACTTATTATTAACACTAAAACTGTCATTTATTTTTGAAATGAGATTTTTAATTGCCGCTTCTGTACTTCTTCCTTCACGGAAACCATATTGGTTATCACTAAAATAGTTATTATTTTTATAAAAGTTTTCAAGTCTAATCTTGAATATTTTTTCTAAAATCTTGGAAAAAACCGGTAAAAGTGAAATTGGGCGGAACTGATCTATGTTTTTACAATTTGGCTTTTTAGGAATAGGTATAACTACGCTGTGTTTGAACATGCTTGGGAATTTTCCTTTGGCAATACTCAGGTTAATTAGATCGGTTAATTTGTTCAAATAATCCATGTAAGTTTTTTTAATCATGCTTGTGCTTATTCCATCTACACCTGGCGAAGATTTATTTTTCAATTTTCCTATTATACTTGCTACTTCCTCCGGATTTGTAGGGTGGAGAAAAATTGAATTAGTTGGAGATTTGTATGGAAACCTTATTTTTGATATTCTAGCAGACTCTTCCCTGGTTTGCAATGTGGTTTGTTCTAATTCATCATTCATTTTATTCACAACATTCAGAAAATAAAAATTAAACGAATTAGAAATTTTATTACTATCATGTGTGCTATTTCCCTGCTCATCAACAATCAGTTTTAGTGGTTCTTTATTTTTTTTCAATCCTATTAACGCGTCAATTGTTTTCCAGGTCTTTCTAATGTTTCCCTGGCTTTCTCTAAACAGTTTTGAATAATAATATTGTTTTCTTTCTCTCAGTTCATTACGTAAGTTATTTTTGAATGTATTGTATATTTGTTTTAAGTCGTCATTATTAGGTTGTTTGATTACATTCTTGTATAACTCATTTCTTAAGTTTATTTGCTTGATCAGATAACTATTTATCCATGGCGACCTATATTTCTGTGTCAAGTTATTTTTTAAAAGAAGATTTTCTTGTGAATCTTTGATAGCGCTTTTTAAAATGTCAATGAAATTTTCCCATCCCTCATCAACCGATATTGCTGGTATTTCTCTATCCCAATCAATCGATGATAAAATATTATTCAACTTCCGGTAATTGATTAGGCATATTTTTTTATAATTTGTATCTGCTTCTTCGTTGGATCTCTTCAATCCTTCAACTTTAAGTATGATTGTACTGTGATCAGTTATATCTAAATGTAGTATTTCTGGAATTAGATTAATTTTATTCAGTTTTGTTCTATTTTTGCCGGATTTTAAGTAAAGATGATCTATTAAAGAGTTGGAAAATCGGGACCTATGAGTGTAATCAGTATTGAGTGATTCAAATCCAAAACTATTCATTAGATATTTGTAATCGTCAATAATTCTGGTGTTCTGAAGAAGATCTATATTTATATCTCCCGTGAAAAAGAAAGGGACCTCATTGTTTTCGTTAATATTAAATATTTCTTCTAAGTACAAGGTTAATTCGTTGAGAAATATTTTGGGTGAGTTCGATTGCAACCTGTGAGAAGCCAACAACTGAAATTCAAAATTATTATATGAACAAGATATATGTACACAGTTCGCTGAAATAAAAACTATTGTCTTTGTTTTGAACGTTATCTCACTGCTTATATAAACCAAAGTTCCTCCTGCTCTGTAGTTATGATTAAAATTACCATGTACGGAATAGCCCTCTATATGATATAAGTCTATTTCATTCTCTAGTATCCATATTCCTGTCAAGACTATTATTAGCGGGTTGTTTTCAAATTTCCTCATTTGCACTAAGAATAAATCGAAATTACTTCGCAGACTGCGTATATTTTGATGAATAATTAGTGTTTCTCTGTTACTTATCTCTGATGACATTTTTATTTACGGTACTGACACTGTTATTTTCTTGGTTACCTGGCTGCTTTGATGCACTTATCACGCTCAACTTTTTCACTTGTTCACTGTTCTTGAGTTCAATAACTGGTGTTCCGTCTTCTTTCCTAGCTAGAATCTTCCCTTCCTTGATCCATAGGTATTTGATGTCGCCTCTTTTGAAGATCTCTCTCGCCATGGTGAAAATCCTTCTTCGCGTAGGTGCTAGACTTTCATTCACATAGACTGGATGGTCCGTTGTTTCTCCCATCTGCTTTATAGAAAACTGCCTCGTAACTTTCTTTCTATTCAATAATACTTGTTTGTCTGTTTTACGAACGAACTTGACAACGATTGGTGGAGGTAGGTTTTCATTTCGTTGTTTAAGTGTGTGACAAATGTCGATTGCATCTGCTTTTATTTTGTGTCCTAATGCTTCGCTCATTCTACAAATGATTTCTGTTACACCTTCATCCTGTTTTTTGGGTATACCATTTATTTCCAGCATGTTCGATCTTGAGTATTGTTCCATATCCTCGACGCGTTCCTTCAGTTCTGCATTTTCTTTCCTGAGGCTAGCTACTTCTGTTGAAAGCTTATCGATGTTGATGAGGCATGTGCTAATTTGCTTGTTTTGTTCATCAAACTTCTTATTTATGTCGTTAATCGCCTGATGACATGATTCAATTGATTTCCCGAGCTCCAACTCCATTTTCTTAATATTCTCCTTCATCGACGTCTGATTTCCTGCAATTACCTCAAGAACTCCTGCGAGTTCTTGGAGAGTCACGTCCTTGTTTCCTGTTGTCGATTCACTCACCATACTTTTGCGACGTGTAGAGGAACAGCTGCCACATCTCCAAATTTGTTTGTTTCTCTTTATGTAGTCCGCATCGTCCTTGGTCATTTTCACACATCCTATATGAAAATTCGCTTCACAGTCGACACATGAAATCAGCTCACCTGAATTCCGAACGGATTTAGAGCAAATAAAACAAGACATTTTTAAATCTTCAAATATAATATTCACTACAGCACGGTTCACTAGCACGAAATATTTTGTTACGGAACGTTTAAACTTTGCACAGCTGACTCAGCAACCACTCCGATACGACCGCTCTCGTCGAGCTCTCAAACATTACTGAATATGTTTAAAATATTTATTAGTAGTACTCCAATGGATACATGAGTGGATTTTCCTCATTGGAATATAGATATGTAATACAGGAGACGTATCCGTCTTCTGTAGACGCATAAGAGCCTAAACGAGGTGTCTTACTCTATTGAAAATCACATTGATAAAGTAAACACTGTTTTTTATGTTACTGTGTCATGATTTAGACTTTTATTGGTATTTTCTAAATTATCAGATGATACCTAATGAATTATTTGAAAATCTGTAATGAGAGATTCTGGTGTCAAAAATTCATGAGGAACTGGAAATAGATTGTTTTTGTCTTTGTTTGGTCAGAACTGGATTTTTATACTTTACATTTTTGGAGGAGGTTCATTCGAATATGATAATACTATGTGAGTTTTAAATTCATTACTTGAGAGTAATAACGAATCAATTCTATCGAATATACAAGATCATTAATTTCTTAAGAGGTATAAAAAATAAATTCTATCAAATATAATCAATCAATAATCCTTCATTGTCATGAAACACAAAGTGTTGTAACAAAGATACAATAGAATTGAAAACAGTCAAAATATTTTTATAATAATAATAATGTAGTCAAAATAATATTTTTGTAAAAAAAATTTACAACAAAATTGGCAAATAGTAATAAACAGCAGCAATTGATAAGTAGCAGGTATTAAAACGGGATCCAACACAAGTCACAACAAAGCTGTTACAGTTGAACAGATGAACACTGAAGCTATTCAAAAAAGAAGAAGATCATTCAGTTACAATATGAATCAGTCATAATAATCAGTCCTATGATTGTTCATTATCTATTTTCTTCCCATGATTGTTATTATCACCTAGAAAATCAATTCTATTGAATATAAAAGATAATTCAGTTACAGTATGGATCAGTCATAATGGTTCATCATCTATCTTCTTTCTATGACTGTTATTATCATCTATATATTTTATCAACTGAATAATTGATTGGATGTAACTGAATATGTGAGTCAGTTCACCCACATACCAACAAGTAATTCCACACATGAATCTTCAGCGCGATTTCTGAATGAATTTCAATGCTGTACTGTAAGAGTTTTGATAAATCAGAATCTGCAGGACTGAGCTGTTATTCCCAACCAACAGGATTATGAGAATTCTTGATGACTTAAAAAATGTGTCTCTTCTGGTTTCATGAGTCATAATGAATGAGAAAATCATGAGCTTTACTGTGTAAGTTGTTTGATGCTGCTTCAAACAAAGTATGAGTTGGAAAAATGATTTTTTTGTTACATCTCTTACAAATGAATAATAATGGTCAGAAGTAATGTATAGTTAACGTTCTTTGAATAGGTAAGAATGAGATTGTGATAGATAACGTTTCCATGCACTGCACGCTCTCAAGTGATGGATCATAAATATTGCAAGAGTCAATACTACTCCAGCTTAGATCACTTTTTCATCACGTACAGGAAATCGCATAAAAAATCCACAATTCACATGATGGATTGCAGAGAAGATTGACAGTAATTTGATAATAAATTATTCATCATTATTTGAATTTTCAAACTCAGCATGATTGAAACACAATTATCAATTTTTGTTTTTCGATTCGATACAATATTTTTGCAATATTCATAGCGGTAATAGCAAGTTTGGAATCGCTTTACATTTTTTTTTGTATAAATATGTTAGTGAATGGAGGAATAACGCAATCTATTCGAAATTTGATGAAGTCAAATGCGAATTCAGAAATAAGAGAAATAATAAGGGGTTCCAATTATAAAGGACGTCCCTCGGCAAGTATTCACATATTATCTTCATCAAGTTATTCTCAATACGACTTGCGAATGACAAACATTTAGCGACCCATAATTGAGCTCATCCTAAAGGCGTACATCACTGAAAAGTATTTATAGGGAGACGTGTGATTTTGGCTCACAACCTGATGCTCCCTGTGCTGAATCCGATTACGATCCATCAGGAAGTGGGTAGACAATAGTCCCTACTTTGATAATAATTAGAGGATGGTGAGGAAGAAATCCACCATAGAGAAAGCTGTTCTTGCATGGAATGACAAACTAATTAACTCAGAAGATTATTTGTCTGTTCTCGGGTGTTCTCAGCTCGCTTTGTTTTCAACTTGAATGGCATACCTTCTATTAACTCATTTCCTTCCCTGTATATTTGAAGCTCTAGAATTATAATTGTATTTCCTCCTCTTTCAACAATATTATCATTATAACTAGTAGTTGGAATGAGCTCACGAATCCTGGTAGGAGTCTTGTAACTTGTATATACCACCCAAAGTAGACAGACGTTGGTCACTCATCTATTGTATTGAAGTTGACATGCTATTGGAGTGGAGAAACTGCAGCCCTGACCTAAGCTGTAGTACAGAGTAGGTAAAATATCGCATTATTGGAAATCATACGGTGAAGTATAGTCAAATTATATAACACAAGCATGTTCTGACATGCAAGCTTTCTGTTTCTGCTTTGCAATAATAAATATCAAAACATTTGAATGATAGAAGCATTGTGCCATTTAAAAGCAAAAACCCAACCTCCTAACCTACCCTTTCAAACCCTTGAGTTTTCTTCAACTTCTAGGTCGTGTTAACATTTTGTAGTTTGGCTACACATCTGCTTGTGAATTTCGGAGATGTGATATTTTGATTTTTGTAGTACAGTTGAAGAACATGTGCTCGATAACAGCATGTGTTCTGTGCATCTATATGAATACAATGCATCGAATAAATCGGGATCGTTTTATTGTTTTATTGCAACACATTTGTTTATGAAGATTGTATTATGGGTTAATCTGAAATTATAATAGAATAACGTTGTCCACTAATGCTTTTCAAGCTTATTAACTTTTCCATGTCACGTTTTCTTTTTAGTTTCTTGAAAAACTTCAACTTTATTTTATTCATACAAGTTGAATTAACTCAAAAATGTTATATTCAACTACATCACTAGAATCGGTGATTCATTCGCTATAAGTACGGAGAATTTTTAAGTTATAGGTTGATCTTGAGGGGTGTTTGAAGCTACAGTGCATAAACTGTATGCTCAGTGTGGCTACTCTGTCACTTCTTTACTAACGTGACGTCACGCTGGCGTTGCCCCCCCCCCCAAAGGAGAGTTGATAGCTACAGTATTACAGTATATACTATAGAATAACTATAGTACTATACTCACTACTTCGTCCTTTTTCAAGATCTAAGAATAACATTGAAAGTGCATGAGAAAAAGAGTTTGCTCTGATTAATCATTTATCAGTCAGCTGGAACTATTTGCATGCTATTTCTGTAATTTTTTCATTCATTTACAAAAGCTGATGCTATTATTTGAAAGTTGTCACACAGACTGACTTTATGCTCACAATACTCTTGGTATTCCAATTTATTCATAGACAGAATATTTCCTTCAGAGTTGGAGAAAGCAAATATTTTCTCATAATAATGAATATTCTATATTTGGTTCATAATAAGTTGTTCAATATTGCGTGTAATACAGAGTCCATCATAGAAGAGCAGAGTAATATTCATTTATAATGGAATATACTTGAGGATTAATCCTCTTCATGATTCTTCCTTCCAAATTGATGGACAAGAAAGGAATTGAATTCAATTTCAATTCGAACAAACTTCACCAAACATCGTTCTGCTCTGTTTTTCGCCCCACTTCATACAAGCCAACTCCAACAACATACTCTTCCATCTCTGCGCGCATTTCTCTTCTAGGAAGCACTAATTCTGTTGCTCGTCTCCCGATTCCAATCAACTTCGGCTGCAAATGAATTAAGTAAGTAAGAAAGTCTCAGTTCTTCAGCGATAATGGCGGAAGTTTAATCGGAGGGTTATAAAATAGCTGGCAAGAGCAATCAAAAGTAATGGTGGAGATAATTACCCAGATGAGTCTCTTAACAGCTTTGAAGAATGCGGAACGCCTCTTCAGAAGCTTGTGCCGAATTATCGTCTGAGAATTGTGATTTTCGAATAAAGTTTTCGACGACTTCTGTCGTTTGTCAATGCAATTAGTCTATTGAAACATCTCACAACACAACAACTCCTGCGCATCTCATTGGAAGTCACTGGAGAAGATGTTACAGTTCATTTATAGTTTGCTGAACAACATAATAGATTTCAAGCTATAAAATTGAGTGAACATTCAATCAACTCAAGTGAATGTATAGCTATAAAAGAGCTTGTTTTTGAAGCGGAAACTCAGTGTTTTGTTGAAAATTTCCTCCTCTTTTGAGTGACTTTGGGAAGAAGAGGACTCCTTAGAAAGTTCTGATTGCATAATATTAGATCACGTAAGAAAACACGCCCCAGAAGAATTCAACATGATTAGATCTAAATTATATTATAGAACGAGATGGAAGGAATGAAATGGTGATATGAAGCAGTTAATGAGGGCTGCAGCCAAAGCTTATGATTGGAGGACTAAAAACGTTGAGGAACTACTTTTATTGGAAAACAAACTGATAATCTACAAGAAGCAATAATTTGATAAGTTTCATGGGTAACAAAATATATAGGATCCCTTGGTCGTTAAAATAGTATTCATCAAGCTCCTGAAATTATTTCGTCCTTCGCCCTTTTTTCATAATATATCATGTTCTAGAATAGAATAGAATAGAACTTTATTAAGATAATTCAGATAATACAAAAAAGAGAAAAAGAAAACTCATTCACAAAAACACATCGTTTGAAAAATGAATTCAGAACATAATATGTTCTCTTTCGACAAAGTAAAAAAGTTGTTTAGGCTTGGCTGAAGCCGTCAGCCGGGTTGATAGTTTACAGTCCTTATAATGTAAATTTATTTCAGATTATTATGTTCTATGTGTTCTGTGTTCTGCTTCACCTTTACAATGAGCCGGAGAGTATAGGTTTCCCCAGCCAATTACATCTCACAAATATTCATCAGAATGTGGAGTGAATTCAGTTTCTCTCTTGATTTAATAGATGACTATTCCAATACTGAAACGATTTTCAGTAGCTTGCTCTATTAAAACCTGTTCAATTCCTTCCAAAAATTATTCCAGCTACAGCATGATGATTATTCTTCAAAGATGAGAGAGAAACAGGAATACTGATAATTGTTGTTGAATTGTGATTATGATTATTAATGAATTTAATTTATGTAAAGTAATCCTTCATGACGAATTTGAATCATCAATACTAATACGAAAACAGTTTTACAGCCATTCTATTGAATTTCAAAGGCGTTTTTTTTTTAGTTATACATGTAGCAAACATCCATATATTATCAAATGATGGAAGAAATATTGAATAAAGAAAAAAAACAATGTTTATTTCCCAAAAAAACTAAAACTACAACATCAATTACACAAAATATTAGATAAATTTCAATTACATACAATAGTTAGTTACAAAAAATTCTTATAATGTGTCCTCTACTTGTTTAGTTTTTTCTGTGTGGAAATTGACCTACTCCACTATGGTGTACCATGTTCTAAAATTATATTTCAATACATATTATATTTTAAACATATTATAAATATAAATATAAATCTTAGTATTCTTTTAAATTATTTTGCACGACTTGTTTCGGCAAAAATTCATTTTGGAAATGGCATTATTAGCCGAAACATGTCGTGCAAAATAATTGACCGAGCGAATGAGGTCTAACATTCAAGTCGACGGTTTTACATTTCTCTTCATGTTAATAGGTTTATATTTTTGTTTATATTTGTGCCGAGCACTATTTTTAATTCAGGCCTTTTCCCAAGTTATAATAGTAAATTTAATACGCGATAGACTAGAGCCATTATTGTAAGTGAGTTAGCGAAATAAATTATTTTCTCTCTCTATTATGAACGACCATGACTTCGAGTTTCCCATGATAGATATTTAAAAATTGTGGCTCCGAGTCGTCGAGGAATGTAGATTATGGAATTATCTCTAAAACTCAGCCTTCGTGTCGCGACATAGAGTGCGATAAGTTGGAAAACAGCAAGCATTGAAATTATAACAAACTACCGATTTTGCAGTTACTATTTGGTCCAAAGGCTCTAGAAGCCACGCGACGATTGGTCAAATTGATTCCCTTCGCCCAATAGGAGACCTGTTTCTAAATACAGTAGTGGGGGGATTCCCCAGTCGCGAGACCAGATTACGTTTTGGAGGACACTTTGCTAGGAGCACTACGAGAGTAAAGATGTAGTCACTATGTTTCCCCCTTTTTGGGCAAGTTTATAAGTTTATATAATTAGTTAATGTAGGAGCTAGTTTTATTTTTATTAAAGTTTAAATTTTCTAGTAGTTCCATGTCCTGAAAGGTTTAATTGTGTTTCTTCTTCATGTACGAATAATTGTTTCTTCAAATAACCGCTAAGGTACGTAAAATAAGGTTAAAATATAATTTAGGGAATTTAATTGATTGAAACTTCAATCAAAGAGTATTTTATCAACAAAGCCTGTTAATTTTCAAGTTAATAATATTGATTGAGAATAATCCTTCTGATTTTATTAGTGATGGAAGATACTTATAAATTTTTTCTAAAGAAGTATAGAAAGTTTTCAGTTAGGTTACATTTGAGTTATTGTTTCTGCAGATATATTATCGTAGAGTATTGCTGAAAGTCAGGAAGATAGCCTTTAAATTGGAATGAAATTTTTAAGATTATGTTCATATTGATTTGCCAAATCTCTCCCAGATTATATAGCTCTGAAAGAAATGAGATCACTCGGAACTCTCTATCTAATGAGTACTTTGTTATAATTTTTCAAAAATGAGTAAAATTTGAAGAAAAAATCAATTTTGATGAATTTTAGTTTTTAATCAACAATATCTTCCGATTGTTACAATTTAGATGTATATTTCAAAATCCCTTTAGGTGTATTTTTGTGCTATACAATCTGAGATCAGGTAGAGCGCTCTATGTCATATAGATTTCCAGGTACACCTGACAACAATGCTCCTTGTATTGTGGAAAATACCTAATTTTCAGCTTCGACCATCATCACCATCTACTTTGTCCTCACATTGATATTTTGCACAATGACATAAGTTCATGGGTAAGAATCACCCGTTTGATGCACTTCATTTCAGTATTTCCTAGTAGTGGCACGCTTAAGGACACCTCAAGGATCAAAATTTCAAACACTTATAATTTACTTTTGACACAATGCTCAGATCTCATCGTACTACACCTCATTCTTCTCGGCTCGCCAAGGCGGTTCAAAATCATGCATTAACAGTCAAATTCGGTCAAAAATAGAAAATTTGTTGTTGAGTGTAGGCACTTAAGTCCATATTCAATACATAAAAAATGGCCAATTTCTATATTCAAAGCTATGTATCTCGGTAACCCCTTATTATAAAAATTATTACATGATCTTGAAATGTACAATAGAGTTTTCTATTTCATCAGCTGTAAACAATTCATGAAAAAATATTTATTCATTTATTTATTTACATAAATATATACATGGGGTCAACAGGTTAAACCCTTATATGTCTCCTTCAAACATTACAACATTCTTCATTCAAAAAATTAGATTGAAAATAAACATAAAGCTGAGAATAAAACAAGAGAAAAATAAAATAAGAACAAAATAAATTATGTAACAAAAAAAGCGTCTTAACAAAAGAAATATGTGTTTTTTATTTAAAAAAAAAATTCTTTCTTATAGCTAGGATTCCTATCTATCCTGAATCTATCTAATCCTATCCATTGCCGAAACTACTTTCCAAGATGAAATATGGGAGGTGGGAAAATATGCACTTAAAATATCTTACATGGGTACAAACCATGCAATACAGAAATAAATAACAAAGAATCATGTGGGCACTGAGAAGAAAAAAAATCATAAAAAGAGAGAAAGAAAAATGTCATACGGAAACCTGGCTACAAATATCTATCCCAAATTAAGCCCTTCAGAGTGTTGCGGAATCTGCCACGAGAGCACCCAAAGACGTCTAGGCGCCCAGAAAAGAGATTGAAAAGCCTTTGGATTTTATTAATTGGAGAGTTATAATGACTCTCTGTTCTGGAGCGTGTTACAAGAAAAGAAAATGAAGAACGACGAGCTATGGATGATATGTAGATATTATGTTTAGAAAGTAAATAAGCGGAATCTATTTCATTGTTAAGTAAGTTGTAAAGGAAAATAAGGGATCTGACATCCCTCCTTGATTTTAATATTTCAATTCCAAATATACACCTCAGCGTATCAGTTGGGATATCAAATGGACAGTAGACAGTAAAATTCTTGTAATACATATATCTCAGAAATTTGTTTTGTAAACGCACCAGAATGAGAATTTGGCCATTGCAATATGGATTCCAGATCTCATAGGCATATTCTAGGAGATTTCTAACTAGTGACTTGTATAAGAATAAGAGAGGGGCAACATCACTAAATGGTGAGCATGTACTTAAGATGAAACCCATCTGCTGATTAGCCCTACTGCATATGAAGTCCACATGACAATTAAAAGTAAAATCACTGGTAAACACTACACCGAGATCCCTGAAAGTTTTCATCTCTTCCAAAGGGGTGCCACCAATATTATATATATTTTCATAATATGTTCATAAAGTGAGATTTGATTGTTGAAAAAAATCCGGAAATTGTAGATATTTTTCTCATATTAACGGTTTTGGCAGTTCTATGATAGCGAAAAGTGATTCAAGATAGATTTTAGGCAACTGAGCTCGTAGAGGATGAATTTATCTACAATTATTTGTAATCAATCGTAAGTTTCTATGATGTATCAGACTCGTTTTAGAAACTCTTGATCAACACAGTAAAATTACGAAAAAAATGTAAAAACTGAAATCGCCATTTTTAAAATTTTAACTTCCAAATTGTTTTGGAATCGAAAGTATTATTTATTGGAGTGGGTAGAGGGGGACAATTTTCACATTCTCACTAGATTTGGAAATTTTATCAGAAGTATTTCACAAGACATGCAACTTTGAATATAGAAATTGGTCATTTTTTGTGTATTGGAATATGGGCTTAAGTACACTCAACAATAAATTTCCCATTTTCGACCGAATTTGACTTATTATGCATGATTTTGAACCGCCGTGACGAGCCGAGAAGGATGAAGTGTAGTACGATGAAATCTGAGCATTGTGTCAAAAGTTATGTGTTTGAAATTTTGATCCTTGAGTTGTCCTTAAGCGCGCCTCTCCACTAGGAAATACTGAAATGAAGTGTATCTTACGGGTGATTCTCATAGAACATAATCTCAAGAACTTATGTCGTTGTGCGAAATATCAATGTGAGGACAATGTAGTTGGTAATGATGCTTGAAGCTGAAAATCAGGTGTTTTTCACAATACAATAAGGAGCTTTGTTGTCAGTTGTACCTGGAATATGAGATAGAGCGCTCTACCTGATCTCAGATTGTAGAGCACAAAAAGAGCTTCTTAAGTGACTACAATTCTATCTGGAGCTATTTTTACAATATCTTAACAGTTACTAACTGGAATCACATCAATTTTG
Organism: Nilaparvata lugens; assembly: GCF_014356525.2. NCBI lineage: Eukaryota > Metazoa > Arthropoda > Insecta > Hemiptera > Delphacidae > Nilaparvata > Nilaparvata lugens. Next base: position 35,997,936 of record NC_052507.1, read on the forward strand.
GACTTGTGGTATTCAAGTAACAGTCTTTCGAATAATTGAAGTCAGGTTGTGACTAGAAAGATACATCAACTCTAGTTCACAAGATTTGTCATCTTCATGGTTTAGTCTGAAACCTCTCGGGATATCCTTAAGGATTTGGTCTTGAAATTTCACCCTAAGCTAATTTTAGCAATCATTGATACTCATATCGTATTCATTCAATACCTGATAGATTTTTTAGGAAATGAAAATGGATTAAGTTTTTTTATATGGATATCTGCACTCCTTACAATACGAGGACCTCTTTTCCAGAGCTAGATTAATTAGTGTTAAACACATGTTGAGGAAATTATTGTAGTAAGAAAAAAATCTTTATTCCTAAGAAACGAAGAATCTGACCTCTTATTCAATTCTAAATAACTAACTATCTAACCTTGACACGGGTCACAGAAGTAATGTAAATCTTCAAGAGTATCCAACAGTCTCACATAAAAATACAGAGAGCCTGATTGAAAAATAAAAATAGCAATCTGCAGGAAATCAAAACTTGATATGCGAGACCTTTCACAAGAGTGATCTATATTCACGAAAAACACTAAACAGAATACTACACTAAATATGATAAAGATAATGATTATAATTCTGTTACTATTGCTTATTGCTCTCAAGATTGCTTATTGCTTCTCTTCAAACAAAAAAATAAAAAAAACTGGTATCAAATTAAAAAATTAAAATTAAAAAATTAGTTGGGAAAAACATCGGATGACCGATGTCTAGGTAAAACCATCGATAAGTGAAAAACATCGAACAGTAAACATCGATGTTAAAAACATCGATGTTTGATGTTGAAACATCGATGTTTTTAAACATCGATGTATCGATACCCATCCCTACTTCAAACCAGTGCATTAGTGGGAGAACCAAATCAAAAAACCAGTTCTGCGACACTAATTGTACAGGTAAGATCTCTTCAATTGTCTTTGGGGTGTCAGCAACACCCCACGCGACAACTAAAGTAACTTTTTGTTAAGTTACTGACACATGAAAACAGTATGTAACAATTGCCTAAGCTGGGTGAATGATGTTGATGCAAATAAAATGTAAGTTGAACATGGTCTAGATTTACTTTTCCTCATATTTTACATCAATTTTCAGATCAATATGAAGTTACCTATTTAGTAAAAATTTCTGTTACACTTTCTCGCATAATATATGAATTGGTCATATTCGGATATGAGCTGCCATGTCATGGAGAGCATGATTGGATTGAAATTCATGGGATTAATTTAGTATTATTCATATTCAATGCAGTAAAACATTGAAAACAAGAAAAACATTATTCTGAATATATATTTTTTACGAAACTTGTACAAATACAGCTTGACTCGAAATCTGGTAATCTTTTATTTAAAAATCTGATAATTATAAACTAAATTTTGAAATCACATGAGTGTAAGCACAATGATATCAGGGAAGTCCATTTTATTGTTTGAAAATAGTTTCTTCCCTTGGTAACAAAAAAGAAAGCAGTTATGAAATTTCTCATTTGGGGTGTTCTGAACACCCCATGCGAGCACTTGTGTTTCAAAAAGCTGCGCGACCACTTAAGGGTTAAATTATTTTCTATGTGTCTACTAATTTTATTTAATTAAAGGTAAAAACTATCTACAAGATGAATCTTATAAGGCAAACATTATTTTTACCTTAAAGTGAAATTTTCAATATTTTTTTCTTTTATTGTGTTATAAAGTGTCTTGTTTTATTTGGTGATAAATTCATAATTCTAGTTGATACTCGTTTTTGGACTTGTATTTGTAGGTAAATCAAATCATAAACTCTGGAATGTTCATTTTTAATTAAGGTTCTGAGCAGTTTTGGGCGAATGCCCGTTATTTACACTTGGATTGCGTCCTAAAGTTCATAAATAATCTCTATCTCTTCTCTATAGTTATAAAAGGCTAAGCCCCGACAGACTGAAATCACACCACAGCCCAAACTACTGAGCCTAAAAACTTGAAATTTTGCACGAGTGTTTATGGTAGCCTGAAAACATCCACTAAGAAAGGATTTTCAGAAATTTTCCCCCCTGAGGGAGCTAGGGCCCCCCCAAAATTTTGTACTTTTTAACCGCTCATTGCACAGCAAAGTCATAAGGAACTTTTTTCTTCAGCTACGAAAAAAAATTAGATCTATGCAGAAAAATTTCGATCAGGAGCACAGGGGGGTCCAGGAGAGGGCATTTTTCGAAAATTTTGATGTAAAATCACACTACAGCTCAAACTAATTGTCCTACAGACTCCCAAACTTTGCACAAATATTCTTCAAACATGCTAGACGCGCACTAAGAACGGATTTTGAGATATATTGCCTCTAAGGGTTTCAAAGGATGAGAAAGGATCCTATTAAATAAGGTTATGAACATGGTAAGGTGAGTGCCATATGGAAATGAAATAATTTATTTATTGACATGTGATATTCGAACATATGTTGTAATCATTGGAAATAACAAAATAATATGATAGAAATTCAAGAAAGAACATCTGTTCTGTTATTGCTTTCTACCTGATTCCACTCAACCTCAATAATATTGTTCTGATAATTGATAAATATGTTTAATATTATTATTTATATAATAAAAGTATTGTTTTGATAATCAATAATTTTTTCACAAACTCTATAATAATATGGCGAATGTGAAACAGCTGCATCAAAGAAATTATGTCAACAACATATGTTTAGGAAAACCATAGTTTCGAACTTCATTTTCCTGATGCAATGTATAGGCCCAATGTATGGATTATTAATTTTTTAGCTAGAACAGTTTTTTGAAACTGCTAAATAAACGTCTACAGTTTTATCAATGCTGTATCGGCAATACAAAAACGCATGCAGTTAATATGTCTTTAAATAAAGGTGTTGACATTCACATGAATTAATTATTCTCTACCATTTTTATTTTATTACAATTTCAAAATTATTCGAGCCATGATAGAATTATCGACTCACTGTAGAGTCAGTCGAAAATTTTAATATTGAAATGAGGGGTATTTTGGCAAGCTGAACAAAAAATAAGATCCTATGCACCTTTTCGATATTTTCTCAAATGAAAAATGAGTTTTGTGGGTTGTCAAAACTCCCCCTGAAAGGGAAACTATTCAACTTATCCTATCTTTTAGTGAATTAACAATGATTTCTGCGTTGAATAACATGTTTCTTGCCAACAAGAATTGAACTCTCTAAATGGAGGTAGAATGATAAGGTTGACAACTTTCAGTTCTGTTGTTTTAACATTTTTTTTTTAAATCACTTTCAAAAAGTTCATGTAGTACCTACTATTGTGTTCGAGAAACTTCTGGGGCTATCATAGTTTCACAACTATTCTGTTCCACACTCCTATCTCTTGCAGTCGTTAACCATATCTATAATAAAATAAAGAGTTGGCTTATACACGTACGGGATAGAAAAATTATGTTTGACGCATTATCACGTCTGAACTACTAGACTAATCAACTTGAACTTTTGAATATAGGCTAGATTCTTAATTGATCAAGGATGGTTATAGGCCTATTTTCAATTCTTCAAAATTTCATTACGTCAAGTTTTCAGAATATCAATTTTGAAAATAGATCCTCGCGAAGCACGGGTTCCTGCTAGTAAATAAAATAAATGTTGGCTAGCGCACAAGTTTCCAACAATACTAGCCGAGCTACTATATGAAAAATTATATTTGATTTCGCAAACCAAACGAAAAATATCATATAAGTTAGCATCATTTCAATCTGAATTATTCTTTTTCTAAGAGTATTATATCAATTTATATAAGAGTTAACATCATAATTAATGAAGTATTCATTTTCTAAAAGCATTATATTAATTTATTACGGGTGTTTTCATAAATGTTGCATTGTATATTAATGACACTCTGGCAAGTAAATTTGTTTTAAATCTGTTAAATTTTAAGAATGAAATCAGAACGTCAAGATAAAATCTAAATTGAATAACAGAATAAACTCCTGTTTTAGCTTTTGATGAATTGTAGGAAGAGTTAGAAATTAATGCTGTAATACATTTATTTACAGCGGTTCATGTGTGTCCCCAAACCAACTTCTTGTACTACCACCCCTTTGGTTCCGCAACTTTATGTAACACCGCTTCAAGACACCCGTTCAGACGACAGGTCTAGGGACGTAAGAGGACGTCGCCGTCAAGCCAAATTCAACCAGTAAAAGTTCACCGCCAAAAACAAGGTACTGTAACCCCGACGATAAAGCAACGTACAGACCAACGAAAGTGCAGTGTAGTGAAACAAAGGTTCATTCGAGAATGTCAATCAAAAGTGGGGATTCAAAATTATTATGAAATGGGTTATATGGGTTACTATCGACGAAACTTGGGTTCAACGGGCTTTTCTTTCTTGAGTAATTCCATGTTGAAATTAACTTGTTATTTGATGACTGATATTGTTTGGTTTTGTGACGTATTGCTATCTAATCGGGGATAGTAATGCGCCCCCGAATCAGATGAAGAATGTCACCAAAGTAACATGAAATTGTTGTTTCTGTTGTTCGTTTTTAGTTGCTAATGTTTATTGAAGCTGTTTGTATTTTTCAATTATTTCAAATTGTAGTGTTATTCTATAGTATGAACCTATTAAATCAGGCATGGCAAGATTAATTGAAGTTTTCTTGACTCTAGCCCGTTCACCTGCATGAATTAGGTATAGACTCAGGTATTTTCTAGATGTGTCGGCCTATTTCTAAATTCTAAATTTTATTCAAAATTATCTTCTTTATCATCTTTAAAAAAGTCAGGCACACAACTGCGCCACTGCTGCTGAATGTTTGGCGGAAGGCACACAACTGCGCCGACTCTGCTACAGAGCATTTTATATCTCTGAAATTCAAATTAAAAAAAAAAAATCAAATTTTCTAACTCATTCTAATTAGTAAGGATTAATTTTTCTGAGTCGATACTTAATAATTCATTCTGTGAACGTGTTAACTGTCAATATTTTGGGTTTGGAGTTGAATGAATAATTTATAGTTGCTACTCCAATTTTTCTGAAGTTTAAATAATTGTAGATGAAATAGGAATGTTATTCAGTTCAGTAAATCCATTAAAGTGAAAATATTTTGAAGTGCTTGAAGATAAAGTCAGGTATCATTGAAGCTTAAGTTGAAAGTATTCTAAAACTTTATATTGAAATTGATTATTGACAAATTAAAGGTTTAACATTAGAATAAAAATGAGTAGAAGAAACTAGGATATGTGAGAAACAACTGATTCTAAGTGCTGAATAAATTTTTTGCATTCTGTAATTCCGTGAATGATAATAGAAATTATTGTGATGTCAACGTACGTATTCTGGTCTCACGCATCAGGTACTGGAGTATCATCATAGTATAGTAGTTGTGAAAGTGAATATTGAGATTTTAAAGGTCAACCCAAGTAAATTAGGAAAATTCGGAAATCATTATGGGAGAATGTTTGAGGAAAATAGGGAAATTTTTTGAAAAGCTTAGGTAAATCAAAGGTAATCAGGGAATAAATAGGAAACTCTTTTTGTTAGTTATTGTTGATATGTAGTTTTGAAAAGTTGATGAGTAGTTTTGGCCTTGAGATGTTTAAACTAAATAATTGGGTATTGTAGATTAAAGTTGAAACGATAATCAAATCCTTGGGAATTTGTATAAAAATAAGTTGATTGAGATGAGGTTGTTAAGTCCCTTTATCAGTAATGTTTATTCTCGAAAAGGTGAATCAGTTTTATTATTGGAGATATTTTTTTTTAGGTGTGATTTTTGCGGTAGGCATGCGTAGTGATAGTGTAAAGATCCGTTGTGTTGGTGACGTTTCCTGTAGGCTATGGGGAATTTTTTTGTTTAGTTGATACTCAAGATTCAGAGGAGGACAAGGGGATGTCCTGCCTATGTGTGTTGTTGTTGAATTTAGGTAATCGGCGAAAGTGTAGGTCCGTGTCCAGAGAGAATGGAGCATTGCCCGAAAGCTGTCCATGTAACAAATCAAGGAATTTAGCTGTGACTAACCTTGCAAATTTGTACGGTGGAATTGTTTAATTTTAGCGAAAGTTTTAGTGAAATTTGATATGAATATTCCTTTTTGAATTTCGCGTCGACATTTATATTGTGATGGATCTTTTGAGTAAATCTCATGAAAGGAGAGAATTAACTGGAAAAAAATTGTAATTACCCTTATAGAATGAAAGGTCTGCCAAACGAATAGTTAGCACCCGAGCTATAAGGCTTCCTTATCAACAGCTGAGTATAAGATAAGAGTACCGTTTTGTACTACGCATTTTCTCCAAAGAATTATTTAATAAAATAATAATTATTTTGCAAATTAAGTACAAATCATTTATGAATTGCTCATTGAACTTTTGGAGGTTACACTTTTGTTTACAATTGATCAGATGTTTTGTAGCAGCTCAGACACAGCTGACTAATATTTCTATAAAATTCTTATTATATTTGAAACTGTTATGATTAATTTTGCTGCTCTTATCAATGAATATTCATGCTATGACCTAGTTCGTTACTACAACATTCGACATCATAATGTAATTTCGTGAGTAATAAATAATTTTAACAATAATACATACATTTTATTTTTTTATTGAAATTCTTTATTCTTTTTCAATATTCCTCAATTTTAGAAATAATATTATAGCTTGCATTAAAACCTGGCATGTCATTTATAATATTGAGCCAGTCAGCTGTGTCTGAGCTGCTACAAAACATCTGATCCATTGTAAACAAAAGTGTAACCTCCAAAAAGTTCAATGAGCAATTCATAAATGGTTTGTACTTATTGGCAAAATAATTAAAATTTTATTAACTAATTATTTGAAAAATGCATAGTACAAAACAGTAATCTTATCTTATACTCAGCTGTTGATAAGGGAGCCTTATCGCTCGGGTGCTAACTGTTTGTTTGGCAAACCTTCTATTTTATAAGGGTAATTATAATAATTTTTCTAGTTAATTCTCTCCTTTCATGAGATTTACTCAAAAGATTCATCACAGTATCAATAAATATGTGGTTTTTTGACAATTATTTCCCATTCAATATGAATAATTACCACAATATCAACTTCTCAACTACACAAAAAGAAAAACAAAATTAACCTTTATACCTTTCCATACAAATTTCTCTCTACAACTGCAGTATTGGACTCCAATACAATGGAGATTTTCTAAAATAATTTATCCAATTACTGTAATTTGCTAAATCAAATTAATAATTATAATAAGATGATTAAATTTAATAATTCTATCCAATAATAATAATTCATTTTATAATGATATATTATTAGAATAAGATGAAACAATTAGTATCATCTGCAAAAAAAAAATGGTAGGAATGAGATTTGAACTTGGGTCCCACAGTGTGAGAAGCCACGGCCTAACCAACTTGGTCACCATGTGCTTGAAACAAAAGATGCGAAAAAGTATGAATATGAATTGCTGTATCCTCAAAGACACATCCTTTCTGGATTGAGGTTAGTCTAAGGTTTTTTCAAATTACAAAAAAACCTGAGGTCTTATCAAAAATCGTTACACATACGTTTCTGCGCCTTGTTTCAAAGAACTCGCATACCAAATTCCATCCAAATCGGACAATAACTGCGACTGTAACTGCGGTACAAACAAACAAACAAACAGACAAAAACCGATCGAGTCGAAACTAAGACCTCAGCTTCGCTTCGGTCAATAAATTTGAATTTAATTGTGTTTTTTTGCCATACGCTAGATAGATAGATTGGCTGAAGAGTTCAACGTTCGGAGTGCGGTACGGCGATCAGTTAAAACAGAGGCGAGCGGCACGTTGAATGGTTCTTAGTTCTGTAGCGCGATTGTTTAACAGCTGATTTTTAACATTATGAAACATATGCTCATGTTTGCTGAAAGGCGCGATGTTCGGTGGAATGTACGGTTTGCTGCGTGGCACGAGGTTCGATTCGGCATGTGTGGATGCACCTTAGGAATCTTTTCGCAAACCACTGTACATTTTCTTTTTCAAAGCGGTATAATGCTTTAAATTCATGAAAAAGTGAAGGTGAGCGGGTCTTTTAATAATTTAACGTCCCTCACATCCACAACATCTGCCATCGCGCCGAAAATCTCGAAAACAACCGACTAATAATTTTTGAATGATATGCTTTTTATGTGAAGTAAATGGTCAAGTTTATGAATACTCATTTACTTTTCCAAGAGTGTAAGGATAAATGCTTTTGCTCTAGAAGTACAAGTTTTGCTCGAAACTATTATGAATACAAGTAGGAGGATTTTCTTCATATCTCACAAGTATAAGCATATCCTTTTTCATGAATACGGTCCTAATCATATGAACGAAGATCCATAGTGTGAATGCTGCCTCTTTTTAATTTTCTTTGGTGAATATAACGAACAAGGTTAAATAAAATTATAGCTCGACGTACTTATCTATTTCTTGGATGAATAAGTACTCATTCATTTTTCATGGTTTGCTCTAGAATCCTTGATTCAAAGAGCTGAGTTTCTTTCAGTATCCGGCAAGACTCTGCAGTCACCCTTGACCGTATCATCCCTCACCCACGCAACACTTTCTCCGAAAACCTTGGCAAGTAGCATTCTCCTCCTCTCGAAAACCGACAGTATTTCAGTGCTTTATTCAGTGTGCAAAATTTCGTCCTTGGACCAAGGACTGAAAATTCGGGGTGAGACGTTTGTCTTCTCCAAGTATGTACTCGACCAAAATATTAAACAAGCAACATAAATTAAAGTTATTCGGAGTGGAGAATATTGATGAGGAGTTGCACGCCAAAACAATGGTTCAGCACAAATGAGGACAATATAATATGGACAATTATAGTATGATCTGGACTCTGTTAACATGGATTGAGATGTATGAGTTTGTTCCTCCAGTGTAAAATGATACAAGCCTTCACAGTTTCCACAATACTTCTCTCTGTTTTTCCGAATCTCATAATTTTAACTCCGGGGGGCACTAAAAGAGCTTTTCGGCCACATAATTCTCTCAGCCATATCCCCCTTCTCCTTTCCGTGGGGGAGAAGAAATAAATATAAATAAATTCCCACGTCTCTGTACAGTACACTAGCAGCGTTCTTATCGTGTGGCCCTTCTGTCCTACCCCTCGCCACTCATCACATCGCTATTCCTCATTCCTCTCCACCTCCCCAACCTCTTCTATCATCCTCCTCCTTGAACACAGTTTTATCTTGGCTCGTTGTCGAAGAAAAGGCAATTGCAGCTTGCATTATAAAGGCGAAAAGCACCTCTGGAACATTTTGGCAGCGTCTAAAGGCGTCGCGCTGTCTAAGAGGCCGACCCAACAAGCTACACATATATTTGACAGCGTCAACATTTTATGCTGGTCCCATCTTTGCTTCTACCCATTTCAACGGTCAACGGCACAGAACGGTCTCTCGGTCTATTCAGAACGAGATTGGCTTGAGTTATGCTCCATGCGTCACTATTCATTGTGACTTTAATCTCATTTTCTCCAGGTGAGATATTGATCCTAGTTTATTTCTTTTAAAAGTTTGGAATCAGACTTGCCGAATTTTATTTTCCAAAATTATAACTCCTCCTAGATGATTTCCATAGAGTGCTGGATAAATGCTGAGATTCTCATGGTGTTGGAGTAATTTCATGAAGTAAATCAGCACATTTCTTAATTGAATTCCAACATTTTCATCATTGTTGTCTAACAATTTCCTCCATTACAAAGAATTGCTGTAGAAGCTCAATCAACTTAAGAAAACAGTAGAACGCCAATTCAATTGCTGAAACTTCTATTTTGCTTCAGGGAATTTTACTGTATTCTGTCTTTGTTAATTGAATTCCTTTCTATTTCTAATGAGGGAAATAATCAATAATGTCCCCATCACGTAATTTTTGAATTTGTAAATTTTATGTGTAGTATTGCTCAGCCTCATGTCTTTTTGAGCCTGATTCGCGGTCAACCTGGAGACCTAACGATACCACTTTAAAATTCTGTAAAGTACAGACCAATGTGAGAATGCATCCGATACATGATATCTAGAATGTAATCTAGATACATTGGTACAGACATAATCTTCTGATCTGAATTTTTTCTCAGTCTGATTTAATCATAAAGTATTCAGCTAGTTTTTCGTTCTCACCTGGAGACTAAAGTTATATTATAATTGGGAATCATGCATCTAATCTAATTTGTAATATTAATTGAACGAGCGTTAGTGGAGTTCTCACTTTTGATGTACTGTAGGCAAAAGTCGTTTTCAGACTATTTGTATGTTCGACAAGGACTTTTGAGAGAATTGATCAATCAGCTTCAAATCTTGAACACAAATTCTTTGAACCTTTTACAGGTCAAATTTGCTGGACAATAGTATATTTCGCACCTAGGGCCGAAAAAGAGACTTTTCCGGCTTGAAATTGGTTTTCACGTCCGAGGCCGTAGGCCCAGGACAATAAAAAATTGAGAGCCGAAAAAAATGAGAGCAAATGTTATTACTTATATTCATTTTGGGAAAGATTTACTCTTTACATATTGTAAATACAATGATATTTCATTTTGAGAATAATAAAAATATTGCTGTATCTTGCAAAATAACGACGCTAGATACGGATAGTAACTTTCTGGAAGGAGGTTTGTCTGCGGTTTATCATATTACAAAAAAAACCGGAAGTCTTATCAAAAATCGTTACACATACGTTTCTACGCCTTGTTTCAAAGAACTTGTATACCAAATTTTATCCAAATCGGACAATAACTGCGACCGTAACTGCGGTACAAACAAACAAACAGACAAAAGCCGATCGACTCGTAACAATAGATGCGAAAAAGTATGAACATGAATTGCTGTTTCTTCAAAGACACATCTTTTCTGGATAGAGGCATAGATAAACAATAGCATAAGTTACGCTATTGTTTCTCTATGATTACAAAAAAACCAGAGGTCTTATCAAAAATCGTTACACATACGTTTCTGCGCCTTGTTTCAAAGAACTTGCATACCAAATTTCATCCAAATCGGACAATAAATGCGACTGTTACTGCTTTACAAACAAACAAACAAACAGACAGACAAAAGCCGATCGAGTCGAAACTAAGACCTCAGCTTCGCTTCGGTCAATAAGATCTATATTAACACGCTTCCATTAACGTCTCTGTGCCTGTCTGTAACATACGGTACGCGTAATTTTAATAAGTTCAAAGTGTTAAATTTGTGAGTATAAGCTACTATTAGTGTTCACTAACACTTGATTAATCAATATGTAGGTACTCATTCGTTTCATTTTTATTATCTTCAAATGTTGAGATCATTTAAACGGTCTGAGATAGTGATCGATTGCGGGTTTTGCCATTAATTTTCCTCTGAAATTCTGTATCGAAATCATGTATCATATGAACACCTTTCCATTTGAAAAAATGAAGTTGGATTCAAAATGAAGCTGAATTCGAAATGAAGTTGGATCCATATGACGGATCCAAGATGGCGGACAAAAGTTTTGAAGCGAGAGAAAGTATTTTCTTTCACTTGGAAAAGTATCCCCATTAGACTATAATATTATACCCAGGGGGTCTCCAGTTATTTTCAAATGAAGTATCGGAATCAATATCATTGAGAGCGGTTGACTGCTGCAGTATCGATTTATTTGTTTCTCGAAAACCTCTTTAAGGGTGAGTAATAAAACTTCCATTGTATTGTTATAAAACAACATCATAAAAATGTTATTGTATTGTATCATGTAAACGCTCTTCATTCAACAGTTTCCCTTTAATGTTCAACGGATCACTTCATTCTTTCAACTTATGAAATCATTTTGAAATCTCATTCAACAATATTATAAATTCAATTGTTGAATATCATTGATAACGTAATTCAGGAGATTATGTTGAACACCGAGATGACAGTCCTAATAAACTTTTTTCTTATTTTCAATTTTCTAAAATATTCATGTGAATTTTATGTCTTGTATTCATTAGATGATTTCATGAGAAATCATACATTGAATAAAATTTTAAGTATAATTATGGTTTACTCTAGCATTACTAATAGAAGTTGTGACTTGTGTTGCAGGTTTTATTGTTTGTGTGTTCTTGGATATTTATTCAAGTATAGAGCTGTAAATATGCTTTGCTGTCGAACGAGGGCTGACGTATTCGCCGACCGAGATGGCCGGTGAATCGGTGATATCGGACATCTGATATTTCTGTCGGGACCGAAAGACGATCTTTGATCTGCCCGCCACTAGCCCGATGCCTGGAGGACATCATCCTCCACTCTCATGTGTCACCCTTTGGATATCGGAATCGATGAGGACAGATCCTAGATAAGTACTTGATAAATAAATAAATATGATTTTATTGTCGTTAAATTCTTAGAACAATTGGCAGAGTCTAATATTGAATACAGTAAGACAAATAATAAAATCAAGTTTTACAGCAATGTACACACAAAATTACATCACTGAGTCTTAAAAATAATACAGTAATTGAACTGTAAGTCAATTATATTTTTCAAATACATTAATAAAATTCATTTGAATGCACAAAACTTATTCCTTACAGCACAACTTGAGCCTTTTGAACAGTACATAAATACAAATAGAAACCTCTTACCTCTAAGCAGCAATTATTTCACTCTCAAAGAACTCTTCAACACTATAAAAATGATTTATCATAAGCCAATTCAATAATCTCGTCTTAAATTTCTTTTCTGTCTCCAATATTAAATCTGTAGGTAGTTTATTGTAAATTTTTATACCAAATCTATCATAACTCTTGGATAACCTATGATAGGGAATATCAATGAAATGGAAATGAAACATAATTTCGTTTTATGATATGTTGCACCAGCTCCTGCAAATACATTTAGAAATGCATTTCAAGGTAGTCAATCAATCGAGGGATAAATTAAGGAACCATATTTAAATATTAATCCTTCTCGTAACAAGCACAATAAGGTTGTGTTGAGAATGGCATAAAGTTAGAAATTATCATTAAATTAATATTGTTTTTATACAGTCACGCTTTCTTGTTAGCTGTACCTGAATGACCGTGTTGGCAGGTCTGTTCGAGCAAGACTTATCTCTTCTATCTCTGTATGACCGCACTGGGGGGTCGTCGATCAGTTCTTAATACGTTCTGAAGACGGCAGGCCAACACACCACTGAGATCTACGATATATAGGAGCAGCGCTTCGACCAATATGGTTTTAACTAATTTCTAAAATATGCTGTGAATTCGCTACAAGTAGATAAACTACTTATTAGCGACCCAGCTTAGAGATTGATTATTCTGGTCTGGTAAGACCCCACGGGTGAATCGAATCCCACTTCGGCTGTGATTGTCTCACAGATGTGCACACAAACGACAAACAGATTTTGGTTTGAAAATGCTGAAGATCAGTCAATAATACTGCTAGTGAATATCTCCATAACAGAGCAGCTAAGAAGAGGTAAGTTTACTATTTTTATTTCTCCTGAACCTCATCAATATTCGGAAAAAATAAATAAATATTATTTTATTGCCATCACATTAATAGAACAAAAGACAACGTCAATACACAAATATAACACACTAATAAGAGTGAAATATCACTGCTTACAGCATGAGCTGTGACTCTTATAATAATATTATAGAGATGATGAATATTCTAATGATTGATTCAACAATTGGAATAGGCGATAGGCATGATTTGAATAATTTTTTTCATATTTTGTTCAGTAGTATTTCAGGGGCGTTGAATTCAAGTCATGCTTAGGAGGATTTCAAAGGTGATACCAAATTTTCATCTTGTAGTTCTCGATTGTTCAATTATTAATGTACAATCATCGAGATAAATCTATTTTGCTGTTTTTTGACCGATACACATTAATTATGCGATGGTCTATGAATTACCTTTATTCAACTATTCAAATAATTGAGATTTAATTTGGAGGGCTATTGTTGAAAAGAACTATCCAATTATTGAGTGTGGTCAAAATTGGATTTTGTTTTCTATTGGAATCCATTCTAATAGAAAAGTACCTATTTACAACCACTAATAAACTCGACAATTGATCAGTAATGTGATTCAACTGCAATTTGTCTGTAATCCAATCCTCTATTTGAACGTCCAGCCCCAAATAATACCAAATGCAATAAAAATGCTAATACACTGCAAATGACATGTTGAACAAATTGAGGATCCGATAATTAGGAATTATGCCACTCCCATCAGCGTGTAGTACACAGTAGTATTGGCAGTGGGCTATTCAGTGATTGATAGGACTATCTACTTTTATTGAATAGGAAATCGCACGAAAATAGTTCGATGGGAATAAAATTGGAACTACCTTCTCATCCCACGAACTCTTTAGGCGTTGCCAATTCGTCAGGTGTATCATAAAAATATTGATTATCTAGCTTACCCGGCGAATCTCGTACCGCCAATAATTCAATGTAGGCTATCTCATGTCACACTTGACTTTATTTGGTGAATCATGAAATTTATTTGACAACCAATATTTTCATTCACATCTCAATACGGACTTCCTATGTGCTTAGTCATGCAGCATTTATTATTCCGAAAACAAAGGTCTGTAAAATGGATTGAAAATTAATAATTATTAGCAGCCCCATTGAAATTTCTGGTCGAAAACCATCCCCAATATTCACACAACATAATATTCCCAAAGTTTCATGCCGTTCTGTCAAGTAGTTTTCAAGTCTATAGGGAACAAACATACTGTAAGCAAGTTGTGGAACGGCGGGAGAAACCTCCACCAAATATGTAAGCACGATATGCCTACACCAAATATGTAAGGGGAAAAGAACTATGAATACAAGAAAAGAACAGAATAACTAGAACTTTAATGAGTCTTTAACATATTTACATTTGAACAAAACAAGATTAATTTGATTATAAAACAATATTTGATATGAATTAATGGGGAAAACACTCGCTTGCTGCTAATGAGGATTCAATGTTTGTGGCTATGAAAGTTTAAGAACAAATGATTCAGTAGTCACCTACCTTTTCGAAATAGCTTCCCACTTTGGCATCCACTGGTATTTCGCGACTTTAGTATTTTAAAAAAAAAGAACAAATATTAACTGAACCAATGAATAGGCTCAGAACCCGTCTCCCTTAACAATACAATTATTTTTATACTGCCCGATCTGTGACAGAATAATTGAACTATTAAACGAACCGAAATCTAGCCTTTTTCACTGGATCAGCCGGACTCAACTCTCAGTCCTATCGAACGAGCTCACACACTGACACCCAAAAGTAAAATTTTGGGTATTAAAAATATAACTCAGTCAATGCCAAACATGAAGCCATTTCAAGTACATATTTTTATCTGTCGCACAAGCAGCACGTTTGTTATTAAAAACAAAAGAGAAGCTACATTAATTTTGACAACAAATGAAATAAACAATCTTTCTGTCGATGACAAAAATTGTTCAAGGACAAAAACACTGTTCATTAAACTTTTCCAATTTAAAACTCTAAAATGCTGATCAATATGAGATAAATATATGATTCATATATATGTCCCATATGACCAGGTGACAATACTAACACACAAACAGACATTCATTTATATATATATATATATATATATATATATATATATATATATTATTCTCATTAATAGTTAGCTGTGGACAACGTTGAACAACTCTTATTTGGAGAGCAACGTTGAACAGCTCTACCTGGAAGAGAAGGATTTAGATGCATGCATTTACACTATCGATAACCGTGAATGTTGATAAGTATAATTCTATCATAGTTGGCAAATTGCCTCTGCCTTGACCGTTAGGAGTACAGTTTAGGTAAAGTAGTTTCCACTTAGCCACACTATCCATCTGGGGCTTTCCAGCTCTATAATAAATCATCACAAAATGCATGTAAGTTTAGGCGATATTATTCGACTGGAATCCAAAAATAGGGTCAGCAAGCTGGATTTGCTTGACTGCATTGCTTCCTTACGTAAAAAAGTCAAAATAGAAGAGACTTTAATGCTCGATTCGCTCACCAGTATTTTTTGAATTATGTACCGCAGGGTGGCAAAAATCTATATTTTCATCTGAATTGATTAATATTTAGTTATTTCTTGATTATGGACTTTGTTATGATATTATGAGACATATTGTTTCCTGGGCTGATAGTTCTTTGAAATTCGAAACAGTATCAACGTATCTGTGCCAGTATATGATGCTTTTTGAATGTGTGTTACTTTTGATGATCTTTGTCTCTTCAAGGTCTTGAAGGTATATCTCATACACATAATAACTATTGAACTAAATATATAAAAAACATAATAACCATTAAACTAAACAGTTTACACATAATAACTAAACAAAATTATTTCACATTCAACCAACAATACTACCACCAATCAGAAGGACTACCAATAGGCTCCCCAATTTCTAGCATATTTGCTGAGATATACCTCCGAAACCTTGAAGAGACAAAGATCATCAAAAGTAACACACATTCAAAAAGCATCATATACTGGCACAGATACGTTGATGACATCATTCTATTATACAGAGGAAACAAAAGACAATGTGAACTTTTTCGTACTCACATAAACAAAATAGACAAAAACATCCAGCTCACAGCAGATCTAACAATCACAAAAAAATATGAACAATCAGCACAGCTTCAATATATACAGAAAACCAACTACATCAGACACCCTTATCCACCAGACCTCCAATCACCCCACTCAACACAAACATGCTGCTTTCAAAACAATGATCCATAGACTAAACACCATCCCCTTATCAACAGAAGATTACAGTACAGAGCTCAACACAATAAAATTCTTGGCCCAAACTAATGGCTATGATCCACTACTTATAGACAGAATCCAACAGAAAATGAAAAGAAAAACTCAAAAGCCCAGCACTGAACATAGCAAATGCATAACACTAACATACATAAACTCAAAGTCCAACAGATTAGCAAAGAATTTCAAAAAGGCAGGATTCAATATAGCATCAAAAACCTACTAACCACAAGAGAACAGAAACAAAACTTATACGAAAACCCAGGGGTATACAAACTCAACTGTTCAAATTGCCAAAAATACTACCTTGGGCACAGCGGCCGTTCATTTGAAAAAAGATTCAAAGAACACATCAACGACCCCGAATCAGCATTTGCTACCCACATGATAGGAAACAATCACACCTACACAGACATAGCCACAAATTTAAAAATTCTACACATCAGAAACAAAGGGCCTGAACTAAACACCTTGGAACAATTTGAAATATATAAACATACTAAAAGAGACCCCCACAACATCCTTAATGAGCGAACAAACTTCAAATCACACAGCCTCTTCAACCTCCTACTCCAATAATCCACAAATTCAAACATTCCCGCCACCCCCGCCGCCAACAGTTCAAAAATTCCCGCCACTCCCACAACCCACGCTGCTTACTAACCATATGTATTCAACAACGGAAGTGACAGCCAGTGTAGATGAAGGGGCCTAGTGTCCGAAAGCGCTACACTAATGTAAGTAGAAGTTAATAGCTCTTATTTATTTAAATACCCGACTGCTATGTCGTAATTAATTGTTCAAAGTGATTATTTATCATGCAGTTCGTAATGGAATCAAACATTGAAGAGTATTATTATTATCTTGTGAGAATAAGTCTCTATTTTTATAGGCCTGTTCAAAGCAAGACCTAGCCTTTTGAAACATGAATCAAAAAACATTTCAGTTTACGTTATTATAGCATAATTATGCTATCATTGATCATTGATCCTAACCAGTGATTTTGGAATAAACAATTGGTAGGATATTGAGTTGAATTATTTAAAAGAAATGGAATAATAATTCATTATTGTTATTATTCATATGCTGAATATGACATTGATAATAACATTCACATTGAAAGATAAAATTCCTAGGCAATCCTTGCCTTGAAAGAAAAAAATATTTTTTTTGAAATTTTTTAGGTTATGGCACAGTCGTTAAATGAGGTTAGTTTTTTACGCATAATTCTGATAGAACTTTATTCCGAAATAGACTTGCAAACTATAAATTATGAACTAATTACATTAATTATTACTAATTATGAACTATTATTAGATGTAATGAACCAAATAATTTAGGTATTCCAATACATCTATAAGACTATTCATCTTCTCCAAAGCGATAACTGTGATATGTTTGCTCAGTTTAAGTCCAGAACTTTTAAAACCTACCACGGTCGAGGGTTTAAAATCACGCTGTATTGAGTTCTGGAATTATCGATTTTTGATAAATCCTTGACTCGGAAAGAGGCGAGAATCTAATAATTCAATCCTGGACTTATAAGCCCTTCATTCAAAAAGCAAAATTATAAACTTCAGAGTCCAACGTGATTTCTAAACTCCAGGGTCTATTTAAGTCCTCAACTACGTTAACGCCCTTACTCGGAAAGCCAATTTTCTGACTCCAGAGTTTAAAGCCAGTTGAAGTCTAGAACTGATGGAAGTAGTAGATATTCTCCTTTACCAGCGGTCACTCTTATTACAATGATAATGGAATGATTGGAAGTGCTTGCAACATCTCCAAAATCATATTAATTTACGTGTCATCATTCATATAAGTTTGTTATAGTTCTAATGGAACATTGAAAATCCGGAAGAATTTCGAACTTTTTGACATTACCTAACTTAATTTTTAATATTATGTTTGTAAATTTTATTTTTCTCAGTGATCGGTCCACTACAACTTCTAATGATATATTTTTTCCAAGGCTGCGTTGAGTCAATCAGGTGAGGCGCTATCACGTCATTCAAAAACAGCAGAGTATTTGAATCCTGCCAAGCGTGCATTTTTGAACAAGTCATCATCACATATATTCTCCCAATTAGCCGGATAAATACTACATCCACATGTTGTGCAAATATAGATTCAACGCAAAAAATATAAACCTCATTTTCATTCAAAATATTATTCAAAAATAGGAGTACGAGCATGATATTATAGTACTCATTGAGAAAGTTATATAAACATCATTTTGAACATTGTACAATATTATACCATTACAATCAAGCTACTTCCTCTGATTCGAAAAAGTTCTACCTCATGTTGACTCAGAGAGGTCAAATGAAAACCTTCATCAATAGGCTACCCAACTTCACCATGCATACCATTTGTAACTCTAATAATTATACTTGTATATCAGTGGAATACAATAACAATTTATTCCACTATGATACGCTCTTGTCAGTTCCAGAGGGTAAAAAAATATAATGACACTCTGTACTCTCTTTTAGTTCTAGGCTTCATACGGACACATCAACAGTATTCAAGTGGTCTATTATAGAATGTGAACCCGATCTAAGCTATCACACCATACGTGGTTCAAAGCGGATTAGTCTGAAATTAGTACATTGTGCTTAAAAGTAAGGAGCGAAATATCTCACATTCCTCCATCCTCTAATTCCTCAGTGATGACAGAAGAGTATGGAAGGGATGTGGAGGACTGGCGATCTCGGACAATCGGGGTGGGTGGACTGGAAAAGGAGAGCAGAGGGATCAGTTTTGTCGGAAACAAGATTCCGCATCAAAACAGGAGGAAATATCCTTCTGCAAAGCTCATTGTTAATAATGTGTCCACTCTTCCCTGCCTACGTTCACAGCAACAACATACAAAGACCTTTCTTCCCTTCAACCTGGACTACCCCTCCTCCACCACTATGATCCCTCCATGGGTAATTAACACGCTCAATCCACGGGGCTACCCGCATTCATTCACAAACCAGAGCTTGTAGTGTCTCCTCTCATTAAACAGAGGCCAGAATGCATACTGGGTTGCCGTCCTTCATTTAGCCATGCCTTCATTTTCTCAGTCCCCTTCCAAACAAAAGATAGGCAACCCTAATCGCTTCAAATTGGTCCGTTGCCAATAATAAAATATGTGTTGCGTGTTGTTGTCCGGCTCACACAAAAACATTCCAATGTGTTGGATAATATGGCTAGACGAGTTCTTAGAATTACCATACAGATATTAAACCTCAAGATAATAATTCATTATAAATCAAAAGAAGGAATAGTTATTATCCATTGTGAACGCAAGGAAGATTGTATATTGTTTAATTTATGAGCAATAGTACCTCTGGATCCAAATTTCAACAAAGAATGCTTTCCTCAGAGTGGGCTTTATTTCATAGGGTCGACTATACAGAGGTGGTGGAAGCTATTAAAACAGCATTATATTGAAATATAATATACTGTGAAATGGTTTGAGATATGTACGGTATTCGCCAATCATTTTCTCTTGAAATTCTTCATCAAAAACTTGAATAATATGACCATCTTCTCATTAAAAGAATGAAGTTGGATGAAAAATGGCGGCCAATTTCAATCCACCTTCATTGTTTTGATGAGAAGATGGTCATATTATATACAAGATTTGATAAAGAATTTTAAGAGAAAATGATTGGCGAGAACCGTACATATCTTAAACCGTTTCACAGTTATTAACGTTCATCGATACTGATGAATCATACAAAAATGAAATGAATGAGTTCATCAGATATCTGACAGTTATTCTCTTCCATTCGAAGTGTTAAATATTATATGGTTAGAATAATTTACTAACACTTGAAAAAGAGAAATTTGATAGTTTGTATTTGCTATGAACACATTGTATAGTAGGCTACTATGAGTGTTACGTGTTATTAATCATAAAACATCAACTCAAATATTAAACACTTCGAACAGGAAGTTTGATCTGTCAGATTGATAATATATACACATTCATTTCGTTTTTGTATAATCTATTAGCATATAGAAACAATAGCGTAAGTAGATATCCCATGGTATAGGGCGTTTATGTCGCAACTTTTACTGTTATCTCAAGCCGATAGTCCACGTAGTTCTTTCCTGTAAAGCTATGTGACGCTCGTAGTCTCTCATACTGCGCCGTTCATACACTCTCACCCCAACAAAACAGTAAAAATCGACAATAATCAACAGTAATCGGCTTGAGATAATAGTAAAAATTGCGACATAAACGCCCTATACCATGAGATATCTACTTACGCTATTGTTTCTCTATGCTATTAGTACATTTAAATTTGAATTTCTCTGAAACGATTTGAGTTATTGATGTGCGTTTTTCGACATTCATTTTTTCATGGAATCCTGCATTGAAATCATGACCGACCACCTTCTCATAAATAACATTGAGATTGATTTGAAATGACAGATCCAAAATGGTGGACCAAATTTTTGAAGCAACTGGAAAGAAGTTTTTCCAAATATTCTAATAGGATCCTCAAAACCTAGAAACCTAATGAAACCTAGATTATGACTGTTGGATTATAACATTAGTTTTTCCTCACTGTTCATCACAAACAGTAGATATGGTTTCCGAGAAGACATTTTTTTCAAATCTGCCTTCTAGTATAGAATGACCGAAACTTAGTTCGATCAATGATTATAATTTCATCAAATTATATGTACTCTAGTCATCAAATTTCACTTTGCAATTCAATATCATCAAAGATGAGCTGTAGGGTACCTAGTTACTCTTTGTCAATATGATTGAGTGTATTATATTCTTTTCTAGTATTCATGAAACGCAGATCATCACTCATAAGTTATTTTCAAGTTGACTTTTCAGGGTCAACTCTTCAGGGACGGGAAATTAAATCACAATATTAGGTTGTTGACAAATAATATGGATTTGAATCGCAAGTTCATTTTTACGACGGAAAAAATTCATAGCACGTATTCAAGCCAGCATTAATTTATATCGTGGAAATAGTAGTGAACTGTCATTATCTTCTTCTATACTTATAAAATTCTTATCTCACTGACTCACTGACTCACTGACTCACTGACCCACTGACTCACTGACTCACTGATCACGATTTCTGGAAAACTACTGGACGGATTGCAACAAAACTTGAAATATGGCTTCCTTATAAGTCCTAGGTGCTCACTAAGAAATCTTTTGGAGATATTTCGACTCTAAGGGTTTAAAGTTCGTCTTTTAGCATGTATATTCTTCTTATTCCAATCTCATTATAATTGTAATGTCCATACCATATGTTAATATAGAACTATAATCTAGATAGAGTACCTCTTCGAAACAGTTAACTGGAAACCAAATTGATAATTTTGTCAGGTTGGCATTAAGTTGAGTTAACTTTATTAGGTTGGCACCAAGTTGAAGATGCATTCATCGCGGAAAGATTGATTGGGCACTGCTACTTCAATCAGAGCTATTCCTGAGAATAAAATATTATTATTTATTTCCCAATCACTTGTTGATGGAATTATTTATAGCCGAAACATGTCGTGTTGAATAATTTTAAAAAGGGTAATCAGATTTACAAATATTGGAATACAAATATGAGAATAAATATTTTTATTTCTATTCCTGGGAGTATAGATAATTTTTATGTTTCATAAAACAAACTTCTATGACGTTCTATCAATTTATCCTATTCTATAAAGACTAATTTTGTTTGTATATCTGACAGATCGCGTGAACAGCTTAAACAATTTCGATGAAATTGTAATTATTCAGTATGATGAATGAAGGGTATTTTTAAAACTTCAGAAGTATCCGTTGTAGAATCTCTGTGCAAAGAATGAGGAAATTTGGCCAGAATTTAACTTGACGAAAGAAAGGGGTTATTTATTAAAACGGCCAAATAGCTGTTGTTGCTTTTCCTAATGTAAAAATATCTTCCATAGAAGTAAGGCGCTTTTCCCATGAACCAATTATTCCTAAACATTAGTTGTGTTACCAAAGAAAATAGAAGGTAGCTTTCGATAAATATATTGGAGAATATGCATAACAGTTGGTTGATATTCACTTGAAACTGTCAGTAATCAGTATACCTCATTAGCTGTTATCAGTTTCGATTTCAATTATGTTTGACATTTTTGCTTTTTATAACCGTTGTTATTATTATGTGAGATAAGCTCTCATTGAATTGAATCATAATCATTGAAGTCAATTATACTAAGCGAACAATTTCTGTTTAAATATGTTTGTTTGCGGATATGTATGTATGTCTGACGGATCTCGAAAACGCTTCTAACATTTTTTCATTAAATCAGGAATAGAGTACGTTTGCGCTAAAAAAATTATTTTGGAACATGTCTCAACTCTGGGAAAAATCGCTGAAGCTCTTTCAGAAAGGATTTATTATTGGTCCCTCAATTAGCAGCTGATCATAAAAAGTTTCCATACTCTGTTGAAAATGTGAGAAAGAAAGTGTGAGCAAGTTATAAAGATTATAATAGCTGTAGTTGAGCTACCAAATTTCGCGATCTTATTTTAAAACATTGCAGTATTCATGGAACATCTGGAAGAATAGGTACAGAAAGTGACCGGATGATAGCAAAATAAATTTAAAATCGATCTCTCCAAACATATGGTAGTTGAATTGATGTTTATTGTGAGGTAATAGAAATGCGACTAATTTATTCAACTTCTGTTGTATTGGTTCCTCTGTTGCTCTATGTTTCTACGCAGCCATGGCCTTGAGAGAGAGCCAGTTGTCCTGTCTGTTGATTCCTAATCCGGACTGAATACCACGAGAACCAATCTGAGAAGCCTTCTATTGAAAAAACCCATGCTCTGATTAGTTCTCATGGAATTTAATCATGATTGAAATTGAACAAGCTTTTGAGCTACTGGACCTGATATATTCATGTTTTAAAATCAGCTAAAAACTATATAGAAAAAAACATAATATTCCATCAGCTGGTCCTATTTCCTTTCATCCTATACTATTGAACGAACAATTTCTGTTTAAATATGTTTGTTTGCGGATATGTATGTATGTCTGACGGATCTCGAAAACGCTTCTAACATTTTTTCATTAAATCAGGAATAGAGTACGTTTGCGCTAAAAAAATTATTTTGGAACATGTCTCAACTCTGGGAAAAATCGCTGAAGCTCTTTCAGAAAGGATTTATTATTGGTCCCTCAATTAGCAGCTGATCATAAAAAGTTTCCATACTCTGTTGAAAATGTGAGAAAGAAAGTGTGAGCAAGTTATAAAGATTATAATAGCTGTAGTTGAGTTACCAAATTTAGCGATCTTATTTTAAAACATTGCAGTATTCATGGAACATCTGGAAGAATAGGTACAGAAAGTGACCGGATGATAGCAAAATAAATTTAAAATCGATCTCTCCAAACATATGGTAGTTGAATTGATGTTTATTGTGAGGTAATAGAAATGCGACTAATTTCTTCAACTTCTGTTGTATTGGTTCCTCTGTTGCTCTATGTTTCTACGCAGCCATGGCCTTGAGAGAGAGCCAGTTGTCCTGTCTGTTGATTCCTAATCCGGACTGAATACCACGAGAACCAATCTGAGAAGCCTTCTATTGAAAAAACCCATGCTCTGATTAGTTCTCATGGAATTTAATCATGATTGAAATTGAACAAGCTTTTGAGCTACTGGACCTGATATATTCATGTTTTAAAATCAGCTAAAAACTATATAGAAAAAAACATAATATTCCATCAGCTGGTCCTATTTCCTTTCATCCTATACTATTGAACGAACAATTTCTGTTTATATGTTTGGATGTTCAGATGTTTGGATGTTTAGATATATAGATGTTTATATGTTTGTATTTCACCGGATCTCAAAAACGGCTCTAACGATTCTCACTAAATTCAGAGCATAGTATGTTTATAATATAAAAATTCGATTGCACTAGGTCTCATCCCTGGGAAAACTCGCTGAAGGACATTGAAAAGATAATTATCATTTATCCTTGGAAAAAAGCTGATAATAATCATTTCATCGTTTGTTGATGATGGAAGTGAGTGAGCGAGTTCATGTGTGTGGGACTGTGTCAAAATTATGACTCAGCTGTTGAACTTTTGTAATCATCCAATCAGGTACTTAGAGCCGGTTGCAAAAAAGCCGGATTATTTTCAATCCTGATAAACTCAAGTAGATCCATCTTTTTGAAATGGTCTTCTCTGATTTGGTTAACATGAAATTAATCAGGATTAAAATTCAACCGGCTTTTGTGCAACCGGACCTTTGTGAGGGAAATTTTTGCATTCCTCTGAGAATTAATCTCAATTTACTTTGATCAGATAGAACATTTCTGTATGAACTATGAATGATATTATAATTTCTTCTCTCGTAATAAATTTTTTATGCTTTTGTACTCTAGAGCAAAGCTCGGTCCCCGATTTAGATGTCATTACATGACTCAAGACAAACCTATTGATATTTATATTAATGAATCACAAGTGAATACTAAAGTTCCCAATTTAGATAGAAATTGAATTTAGTTACATGCTAATTTACATTCAAATTTTCATCCCTGAGCTTTCGGTTTTGAGCTAAGATTAAAGAAAGGAATCATATAATGGTAGTCAATAATCAAAGTGATTGAATAAACTCTATTTAGAATTTTTTAAATAAACATTAAAATGGCCACTCAAAAATACCCACTTTAATATTTATGGTAGTAGAGTTTAGGACATGATAAATCAGCCACATTAAATATTAGACTAATTATTATGAATGGACTCTTATATATAAATGGACTACCATGGAAGAAAGAATCAGTGGATTGGCTGCTTTTACACTTTTGAATAAGTGAAACGAAGAGTAAAGCTGCGTTTACACCAAAGTTATTAATAAAATGTAAACATTTGATGAACATATGTGTTAGTCAAGTTCCGTTTAATCTAATAGAATCCATAAGGATTAAGTTATCAACATTTTGTCAATAACTCTGGTGTAAACCAGCTTAAGCGATAGGCTATGCCAGAAATTCCAGAATAAGCAAGAGATCCATGGATACCAGAGTCAACCAATTCGAAATAAACTTGATTTGGATTTCTATTCCCAATTGCATCAAGCAAGAGCAAAAATAACATGATCACTGCTAATTAGATAACTGTCAACGAGAAATATTAATTGCCAATGGATAAAGTTGAGGTCGACTCTATCCATTGGCAAAGCCCGCTGTTGAGGGGCTTAAGCCCGCACAATATTCCACAAAATTCGCTGCAATTAGTCTACTATTCTACAGAGCACTTCCAACACATCAATTATTAATAATTCAAATGATTAGACTCAATAATTTTCATGCCAAGCTGTGGCCTAATTTCTTTATTTATTACCGATAGAGGGCAGATCATAAGACGCTCCTAGCAAGTAGTAGGTCCGCGATACAAAAATTTGAGCTGAGTCTCTTCTCTGAGATAACTTGTGAGGAAAAATTGATCATCCAAGTGGCAGCTTATTGAAACAGAAATTTCAATTGTTTGTTGAAAACTAAAGAGAGGAAGAGAGAAAATTAACAGCTGTGATTATAACATTCAGCAATATAATTTGAAAACATTGCATGATTCAATAAAAATATTTCCTGATGTCAAGATGAGTACATCAGAGCTACTGGGTGACACCATAAGGCATCGCTAACTTTTGATTGCTTTTTAAAATACGCAGTTGAATGTATATTTCAACAGAGTTGTATGTGTTGTTCAAACTGAGGTGATAGTAACGCAACTAATCATCACACTTACTGACAACGATTTTTGGGTAACTAAGTATTATAGAAATTTATTTGAATGAAACTTGAAACGGTCCTATATATAATAACATTTTCATCGAGGGAGAGCACCTTTTCGGATACTAAATTCTATGACAGTGACGAGACTATATTAATTTATTATTCAAGTTATATTCAGCAAGCAATTTCTGTTTGTATGATGGATTATAACGGCTTTGGTAGAATTCAGGTTATAAATATTTTACAAAAAAAATCTGAACATTTAATTCCCGTAGCAAAGCACGGGTACCCTGCTAGTTAACTTATAATTGCTGCTGAATCACAGCTGTAATACATGGATGGTTTGGTGGAGAGGGTTAACCAGAGATAGTGAATAATGCCACCAGTGTCTGATAATGCTACTGTTTCGAATGGGAAATGCAGGGGAGTGAGAATGAGTCGTATGGTTGGAGGGGGTGATGATTAGGAAGGAGGAAAGTTATAGAGCGTTTGATGGTAGAGGAAGGTGGAGAGAAAGGTGACGGAAATGTGGTAAGGTTGAGAATAGCAGGGTGAATATACGAGAGAATTGGATAAAAAATGATGAGTGGAATAGACGAGGAATGGAGACGGAGAAGAAAGATAAAAATGAGAATATAAAAGTTCAAGAGCAAGGAGAAATGATATTTGAAGAATGGAATGGAATTTGAAGTGGAGAGGAAGTTGGATGAGAAGAGAGCAAAAAATGGATGAAAAAGTAGATGGTGGAATGGAAGACAGAAAATAATATAATAATATGAGTGCAAATAAGAATATTGAAAATAAAGATGAAGGATGAGGAAGAGACAAAGGAGAGAAAGAGGTCAGAGGAGAATAGGAAATATGATAACAGGAAAAGGATAATGATATTGGAAAGTCAGCATTCGTATGGATGAGGTAAGAGATTTGTCTTCAAATTAGAGTAGTACTATTTTTGAAATATGTTGATCGTGGAGGCGGCTTTCAAAAGTGGCGGAGAAGGAGGCCGAGTGTAGGATAAGAAGCGGGAGAAAAGAAACAGGACGAAGAGGAGAAGCAGTGTGAGAAGGTGGTGAAGAAGGATGAGGTGGAAGAGACGAATTAGAAGAAGATGCATAAGGAATAAGTGAAGAAGGAGGAGTAGGAAGGAGGAAGATTATAAATGATTAAGAGAGAGCAAATTGTATAGCTGAGTGATGAGGTGGAGGTTGTGGAATGGGATGTGATAATGAAGAGAAGAGAGTGGGAAGAAAAACAGGGAGATGGGTGATGTATATGTTTGTATGTGAGTGTGAGTGTGCCAGAGGTTGAAGTTCAAAGTTGGAATCCAGTCGTGTTGCCTTCCAAGGTGACAATTACCATTTAACAAAGACGATTTGTGCCTCGTATATTCACCACAGTCATCAGCCTCTTTCGTCATATGACTCCCAACAATATTATATATGTTGTAAGCTTCTAGCGTAGAATTAGAGCTCGAAAGAGAGACGCAGATGAATGATAGGGAGACGAGAAGGATGTCGATACTTCAGAGAAGGATGGTGTGTCAATAAGGATGGAAACATGGTGCTGCCTGGAAGGAAGTGAGTATAGAATAAGTGAAAACATTTCACGCTGTCTTGATAGGGTCTGAGGGCGTCTTGTCAACTGGCTGCTCGCGACAGGCGCTGGTGAAAGCAGGCGCTGTCCCTTCTTCCAAGACCGGGCCAAAATTTCCCCCTGCCGTTACACTTGCCTGTTTCGCTCACCACGTATGTGTCACCACGTATACGCCGGGCAGAGGCTTTCTCTTTTCTGCTTTGTCTTATCGGGTGTTATTGTTCTCCCTTTTTGTTTTCAGTCCGTTTTGGTTATCCGATATTAACTCCAACAACGTTTACCATCTCTATATTAATCCTTATATAATACTAGTAGTTCTGTAAACAGTATATCTCATTGGGAAAAAATATCTTATTGCATATCTTATTGTTGGGAAAAAATCGCATCCTCGAAAATGATACGGGGACTCTCAATTATCAAAACACTAAGATGTATAATACCATAATGTCATCGCCATATTTAATACCGTATTGCCATATTAAAGCAAAAACTAAATCCTCTAACCCAATGCAACTAGAATAAGTAAAATGTATTCTAGTTACATTGCTCCAACCTTTACCTTCTATCTATGAGATTCATAATCTTCAATGTTATGTTTATACGTTAGAATAGGTAATGCTTGGCTATACGTCAGCTTATGATTTTCGGGGATTAGATATATGCATTTTCGCAGTTATAAACCACACCTTTAAAAACCTTAGTCTCCTTCAAAATTCAGTTAACTGGTCGACCCGAGTTGTGGGAGCAGAGAAGGGTTGAAAGAAAATACAAATTGAGTTTAGTTTTCTAAAGTTATGATGGAAAATTCATCTAGGCTTCTTTTTTTCTGAAAATTCAACTGATTTTTTCCAAAATTGTTTGTTAGCTCTTAATGAAGATAGACAGTTCCGAATTATTCTATTCAATTCGAAATTCCACTATCTAAAAGGAAGGCGGAAGCGATTCTTTTGCTATATTAACTTAACTTATATTAACTGAAGGCGAGAATCGTAGTAAACTAAAAACAAAAACAGCACAGTCTAGCTGTGTAACACAAATACATATGCCAGTATAGACAGAAAAGTGATGTGAGATCCCATGGTTTGTGACAGCTGCATGACTTCCACCAGAAGGGATGGTCATCAATGAATGACACTCGCTAACTATTATGATTCTAAGACACAGGTCATTTCAAAAGATAGTTTGAAAACTCATTCAAATAATTGTATGGAATATCACAATCATAGTGAGATCCGTCGGTTAAACTTGTGTATTATTCAAGTAAAAAAGTAATATGAGATCCATTTGGAAATTCACCATCTCAGTGGCAATATTACCAGCGGCTGATAAACATCCTAGTCTGACCGCGTCTTAGCCTTCTTGTCGTGACCCTGGGTCGCAGGGAACCAGGTCATTTTTGTTTTAGTTATAATTACGCTTCCGTTTGCTTTACTGTCTATTGTGACCCATCTAAATTCATGTCAGTAGACACTTTAACTTGATGTAGAATGTAAGTGCTCTGTGGCTTGTTGTTTTCGTGAAATTACGCTTTTGGGTCACTGGGACCCAAGGGCCACGACTAACGTAACTTTTTTATTTTTTTCAATTGCACATTTATATGCAATAGTGATTGGATTCAAGCAGTCAAGATGCACATTTCGAACAGAGACTTCAAAGTATGTACAAATTGACTTCTAGATCTCTATTTCAATGATATTAATGATGCTAAAAATAGATTTCTAGTTCAAGATAAGAATACTGACCCTGAGTAGGATTATAGTGAAATCAATGAACTTCATGTGATCCCAAGAATACCAAACCCCTCTTAAAAGTGAACTTTATATGACCTTATGTATTTTTCTTGTTTCTAGTAGTGTTTTATGTAGGTTTAAGGATTTGAGATAATAGTATTCATCTCTAAATTTTATAGTTTTGCAAAGATTGTACAACATGAACTTGAAGGTAGGGTAAAAACTACCCTAAGAGTGAACTTTGACTTTCCAATTTTTTCCCTATCTTTCTAGTAGTGTTGCATGTAAGATCCATCATAGTATATGATCTCTTGTCCATTTTATACAAAATAATAACCAAACGTTACTTCCCACTACCCTAAAAATGCAAGGTTTTATGAATTTATTTTTTTAATTTTAATAACGATCGATTTTTGCTCTACATGAGTGCTCGTTGCGTTCAATAGTCCTTGGAATCATAGAATAACATTATAATATAATGTTATTCTATGATTCCAAGATATTATCTTGGAATATTCAATATGAAAAAAGTGGGTCCCCGGGAACTAGGGTCACGAATGACGTCAGAAAAAAATTGGGTCCTGATTAGAAGGATAATTCTGTTTCTTTCACTATCTTAATACAATAATTATTCAATTATTGTGCAAGTGCTTCAACAAAACGTTGACTAGCTCTATCACTCCTTTGAGGCTCTCATCGATTCCAATACGATGTTGTCAAGTCAACATGAAACGTTGGATCCCAATTACCCTTGTAATATTCTACTCAATTACCATCTTGTTTAAATCACTTACATGAGAGTGTCTTCAAAAAAGGCTCATTCATTCTCGTTTCGGTCTGGTATCTATTATTCGAGTGAGCACGAATAGCATTGATAGACATAAACCAATATAGAGAATAGGACAGTACTGTTAAATTTTTGCAGTTGGATTCACTGGTCACAAACATGAATTTCAATATACGTACATTCAAGTCTAAATTTCCAATTAATTACAGAAGTTTCAAGAAATCACCGTTTCACAAAGATATACGATGTAAGTTATCATTGTTTTTTCCCCTCTCTTCCAATTTTGTGGAATATTTCACTGTATGATTTACATTCCAATATTTATTATTATTTGCCATGCAAATTATATTCTGATGGAGTAAATCCGGAATAAATAGGAGATATTTAAAGCTTTCTTCTGTTTATTTGCCGTTTCTCATGAAGAAAGTTGTAAGCTCAGATAAAATAATTTACAAATTGAAAATGAATTAAAGGACAAAAACAAACAAAACAAAACATCATAATCATGACATTGGGAGGAAAACTAAGCTGAGCCTGTACTATTTCTCTTCAAAAATATTGATAAAATGTCAATCTTGTCCAAAGGTTATGAAATCACACATTGCCTTGTCACTTGATTTTCGGTCCAGGAATAATGATTTGAAAATTTTAAATTTTATAGGTTGACGTAGCACTTCGAATGAATCACATAGATTTTAAAATATAAAAACATAGATTGCTCTTAAATATTTGCATAAATATTGCACTTCTTTGAAAATTTTGAATAAAAGAATCACAAACCCAATAAAAATAAAAATAGAAATGCTCAAGTACCTTTTCTATGTTTATTAATTATTCACAGCACATTCCGACCAATTCTATTTTCAAGATTTAGTTTTTGGACTGAAAAATTGAATAGAAATGATTTTTTCAAATCATTGATTGCATTGAATTATTTTTTCATATTCAATGAGACTTGAAATCCACTTGCTATCCACAAACTTTTTCATATTGATCGATTAATCCATCAGTACTCTAGATGCGCTTACATTAAAGTTATCAACAATATGTTGTCGTTCATAGTTTTCTACAAAAAAAAATGTTGTGAAAATCTTGTTTTTGTGATCTTGAACGTAGACAACAATTTTGCACCCAGAGAGCGTAGTCGGTGTGAACTTGTCGAGGGCGAACATTTTTTTGGCAAGTTTCTCAGTGTTTCTCCCACTGTGTGGGAAGCAAACATTTTGTTGAATACAAGGTTTTCTTACAATTCGACAAAATATTTCTTTGAAAAATTGTGTTACTTAATATTGTTCAAGAATGGAATCGGAAACGAATTGACGCAGTTTATTGAAAACTCAGTTGACAATTTTTTCTTAACATATGAGCTAGCATTAAGTAAATTTAATACTGTCCACTTTATTCCATTTGCACTTGGAAATGGCTGTAATAAGTCACAACATGCTGTGGATTGATAAAATGATTGAGAAGAATACATGAGGATTTTTATTTTCATTCCATTTCAATGATTGAAGTAGTCCTATAAAGATATGAGTGAATGTTTCTCCACTAAAATAATAGTGACTGAATATAATTCTATTTCCACTAACATGGCAATTCTCCACTTCTAATCGGTAAGATACGATGACACTATGAAAAATTAATTTCTATCATTTATGTGAACTATTTATATATTGTTCACATTATAATCTTATCTTAAGAAGGAAAATTTCAAAGGAACATGATTACAATGACAGAAGCAGAATGGAGAGACTCCAGCACCTCTTCACAGGCAACAAGAGAGAAGAGAGTCATGATAAGAGGAAGGAACTGGAAAACATTCAAGTATAATTGGTTGAAGATTGTTGAGTTTGGTGGAATGAAGTAAGAGAACGTGCTTTATAAATTGAAATGGGGGATTAAGGAAAGTAAATGTAGAAACTACTTCATCCCTATAACTAAATATTATCAAATTGAGAATAAATCTGATAAATGAATATTTTTGTGGTATTAATGATAATTATTATTCTCAACAAGGATTGTTGCCGGCCAGAATAGCCGAGGCGACGCTACACCCTTCAGTCTGCTAGCGCTACCTGATCACGGGCTCGAATCAATGAGTATAGAATGTAATAGAGCTGCTGCCTTGCTCATAGCTGAATGCAGAGCTTGAGCGTGCTTGACCCCCCAACCAAGGAGTAAAGAACACTAATTTGGATTATAAGAATATTTAGTATAAAGAATAAACTAATTTAGAATAAAGAACACTAATGGTTTCCTTATTCCGTGCCACAACTCTCTGGTAAAATACCTCGCATAAGCCGTCTCAAGGCTTTATATTGCAAGACTTGTCCATATCACCAGTTCCAATCAATGGTAATATTGAAACGTAATTGATGTTGATGGTTTTTTCATATTATTATCTACAATTAAAGTCATAACCTTTAATCGTAGCTGCCACTGTTTGCAAAAATGGCCCACGTTTGAGATTCTGATCAACGTTTTAATTCAATTTTATAATCAGGGTGTGGATGTTTTGAATAAGTTTGATAATTTATTGCACTTTCAAGCCTTCATGAATTAATTGAATGTTGTTTCCAAGGGTGTTCCTATGAATTTCTCAATTTACTATGGATATTTTATCGAAATGACCTGGTTTGTTTGAGTGATTGGGTTCAGCACAGAGGTCGTCTTTTGGCCGTGGTTGTCGGTGATGCCTTCAGCGGCGGAGTTGGTCCAGTCTTGCAGCGTCGTCCTGGTCCCCGTGTAGGCTCCGTCCGATTCAGCACGCAGCGGTCCTCTTCACCGTTGTTTGATGCGCTCGTTGTCCGTTGTTCGTCTCAGCCCAAGCACACTGCAAAGTTTTTCGGGCAGCTTCAGTGCGATTTATGACAGGGCAACAGTTATTCAACAAATTGACAAGCACTCCTAATCCGGTCTATGATATCTTGAAAATTTTAAATAATAAACTGTGAGCTACATAGAGTGAATTCAATAATTATCTTGGCTATTGACAAAAAATTGATTGAACGGATTATTAATTCAACAATGTGTGATCTATCAGCACAAAATTATACAGCTCATCTTATATAATTCACTTGTCTTTGTAGGTAGTTTAAATATTGCAAAAGTTTCTGAGTAAAACTGAATGAATTCAAAATTATAATGATTCAGGATTAGATCTGTATGGAAAATTTATAATCGCTCTCGAACTGATTTGATAAAAAGAATTATATTAAACAATTTTTTAAAAGTTCATGAATGGTTTAGATCTACTAAATTCGATGTAAATTTGAATAAACTTGAGAATACTTTGAAATGACTTTGAGATAACTTTGAGGCGACTCACCGGATATAGTCTACATTGGCACACAGAAAACACTTATGACATGAATAGTCTGAAGATTCAAAAATTTGGCTGCTGACTGTCTGGAGCTGACGTCTCCACAGCTATTTATAGTGTGTCGCCATTTTGACTAGCTTTTGAAGTTCATCGACATTTTAAGTTTTGAATCTCCATCACAATAATTCAGTTCACTATTTCAAATTTTTAGTTAGGTTAACATATTCCCACAGAAACTAACAGAGAGCAGATTTTTATTTTATTTTAACAAAACATCTTAGTCTCTAAACAAACCGTTGCTATGGAGAGAGAGCATGTTATTCAAATGGGACTAAAACATCACCTTACATTTACGAGTATATCAATGAAATAATAGATTTCTAAGAGTTGAGAATATTTTTTTCAAGTTCTACACACTCAAATCATCAACTCTCAGTATTTATTCAGATCAAATAATTTTTTTTGGGACAGCCAAAGCAGAAAGTCTCACAAAGTAGAGCTTATAGTACCATGTCTGTAGTCTGCTATGGAAAACCTACCTGTAGAGAAAGTTGAAGTGCAATTTGAATTATTACCTAGAATTTCATTAGATTGTTATAAAGTTGTAATTTAGAAATTCATATGAATATATTCTGTTCTCCTATTGTATAGTGTAACTGTTAGAGTAGACTTAAGCTTAAATATATAGGTTAGTTGGTTTAGCCTAGGTACTTACTTATAAGTTTGGTGTTGAGGTTTTCTGAAGTATAAAATTGTTTCCAATTTACGTGAAATAGTAAGATATTGAATGAACTCAACACAGTAAAAAGATGTAGATGCTGTGACCACTAATCATGTTGTATACTTCCTACATTCTAACTAAACGGTGATGATGTTTACAAGAATTTAGAAGGGGTGAGTGAACATGTAAAGTAAAGCAAAAAATTATGTATTTTATGTGCTACATCCACTGTAAGCATAATTGTATTTGATTTATTGTATTAATAATTTCACTAATGTAGTTATTCTAGATAAATTTGATTTTTATTAACAATAACATAACCTAAAAATGTAGTACAGAACTTATAGAGGCGAGCTAGACCTTGGGATTTTCAGGAAATCTAAAAAAAAATGGTATGTAGCCTGCCTTTTTACTGTAATGTTTACAGTCAGGAACAAAGAAAATGTTCGTTTGCTTCAAACCATTTTCATTTGTCATCGAAATCAGACTGTATACATTTTCAAATAAACATTTCTAATGTGAAACAGCAGACTGTGAAACTTCCAGCATATGCTGTGAAAGTAAACTTATATTGAAAACAAAATAATAATTAAAATTTTCATGTAAGAATTCATGTGGCACTTCAACTTTCTCTTCAACAAGGCTTACCATAGCAGCCTACAGTGAGGTCCACGTTATAATGACAGTATTTGTTCAGCTTTGGTTTTGCTATCCTTGTCTATCATTTGACAAAGCCGGTGGTACTATCCTTTTCTAGGTCCACAACGATGACAATTATGTTTTTGACAGTGTAGAAATATAATTAATTAATGCAGAGAATCGGCATCGCTATTCTTCTATCTTCATCCACTGCTATTATAAGGTGGACCACACTATACATAGTACTATGCACTACTTCATGAGACTTTCTGCTTTGGCTGTCCCAAAAAAATTTATTCGATCTGGATAAATACTGGAAATTGATGATTAGAGTGTGTAGAACTTGAAAAAAATATTCTCAACTCTTAGAAATCTATTATTTCATTGATATACTTGTAAATGTAAGGTGATGTTTTAGTCCCATTTGAATAACATGCTCTCTCTCCATAGCAACGGTTTGTTTAGAGACTAAGATGGCAGCGTAGCAACGGCTTACGTCACACTTACATCGCCCATTCGATTTCAGTAATTATGTTGAACCATTCAAATAAATCTTGAGAGTGTACTATTTTTGAATATTCAATGATCAATGCTGTATATTGCTGATCTATCCAACATATTCGATGAAGAATATAGTTGGTTGATAATTTTATTAATTTGTCAATAACGATAAAATATGTTAGTACGAGATTGGTCATGCATGAAGACAGGATTGAAAATGAAAGGTACACCATTCAATAAATGAAATATATAATTTTACACAAATTTATATCCAATGAGCAATTATAAAATATTATGAAATGATGAATATGAAAATAATATGAGAAAGTATGCAAGAAAAAATATCACAGATAGCTCACTAGAAATCTTACTATTCTTACTAGTATCAATCATTAATCCTCGTAATTTTCCTATCAGCATATATAATATATATTTGTATGGCTCAATCTGTTGACGTGCTTCAGCTTATCAAATAAAAATTCATAATTCTGTATTCCAACAATATCAAAAATTAAATATTAACTCTCAGGGTTTGAGTTTGGCTGTCAGTGGAATTTAGATAAAATAAATTATCCTTGGAACTTTGAGTTTCTGGTATTTTTTTTGAATGATACTGATATTGGAAAATTTCAAATGAGCATATATCATAAATTAAAAGTTGATAGATATCAATTTTTTAGATATTTTAATATTAAGTTCTCATCAATGTTTTTGATAAGACTTTTCCCTATTTTAAATATTTGTGCAAATGAGTCTAAATCAAGCTTGATTTTTAAATGTAACCTTCGACAAGTTAGCTCTATCAAATTTTCATAGATTTGTCGCACTGAGGGCCCTCTGAGTTTATAACTCACGTGCAATTTTTCCAAATTTAAAGATGTGGCATGGATTTCGCCTTGTGTATCCTGTGTCTTATTTCTGGTGGGCTGAAGTTGTCTTCTCCAGTGGAAATAATTAGATTAATAATTCTTGTCATAGAGCGACTTCACTGAGTTATAGCGATTAATTAATAGAAACATTCAAATTTGAACTTTGGCAAAAGAAAATTAATATTGTTATAAGGGGTTCAGTCTAATGCTCTCATATTGGTTGTTGTCCCGGTCGAACTCTGCCAAGCAAGTGGGATGGTGATCCTCCCTTGTTCTTTCTCGATGATACTTTCTTTTTCAAATTTGCATAAATTTGCATAGTTGCAACTATTGGTGGATTTCAACAAATCCCAAATGACGTATTTTGACACAAAGACATGATACGTAATTATACCTAAA